>NC_056728.1:1344953227-1345025727 GCF_019279795.1 Protopterus annectens
TGCATTTGTTGCAAGTGGGCAGCAACAGCAGAAAAATTGCCTTTCACATTTCTTTGCAAACAAATATGATCAGCTTTAAAGCAACATGACAGAACAGATTTATATGACAGTAAAAGCTGTTTAGTCTGTCATTGTCTACGACCAAGTGTTTGAGTATGCAAAATGCCCACTAGTACTTATTTAACTGGGCAACAATAGTAAAAGTGATTCATTTATAATCAAATACATGAATAACTTCAAAATAAAAACAGACATGAGTTATCCAGCAATTCCAGCCAACACATTGAGTAGTGTTTTATTTACTTGTACGTTTTAGATAATGGATCTATTTGCCCTTTAACTGCTGAGCATTGTCTCCATAATACTGTCTGGTTTTGCATAGTTTTGCTCTCTATATTTAAAAGTCTATCTCCCTAATGGTTCACAATTTACTCATAAATTTTCAGGTCCTGTTGCTTAAATAATTCTCTATAAAATGTCACTGGACAGTGTTCTTACCCTCAAATGTAAATAATAAACTGTCCTGGTGATTCAATAAACTCCATGTAGGCTTAGCACAATGCCTACAAGGAGTTTGCGTATTTGAGCGATGAGCAGCAGTGCTAATTGTATATGCATGCTGCCTATTACATTTGCATGAATACAAGTGCATTTTCATGGCTGGTAACAGTTTAGTTGTTTATGCCTACTTGAGGCAGTTTCTCTGTATTATCTGAGAGTGGATTTGTGTCATATGCCTTGGCTATGTCATGTTACGCAGGTTGATAGGCATGCATGCCCTTGATTACCTTCTTGAAGGCATCAAACAGATGTAACAGACATGATGTAGCATTAACAAATCAAATGTATATGTTACACAGTTGAGAGATTATCTGTTTCCTTTTTGATAAGGTCCATGATGACTTGTTGGTCTACCTCACAGATGATCAGGAGTATGGGTCTTTTACTCCATGCTTCAGTAGATGGTCCCCCCAGTCAGACAGATGCATGTTGCTGTACACCATTCTACAAGACATTGGCTGTCTGGAGGCTGTGTTGAAGAAGTGATCCAGGTTCATAGGTTGGTACTAGGCTATCGGCCCTAGGGCCTATACAAGCCTAGCTATAACAATTCCCTGGCTATTTTTTCCCACAATATTTACTTCCCTGGATCCCTGTCCAGCAGGGCGACTGACGTGATTCCCGGGGTGAATTTCCTATCTCCCATCCAATCGTCAAGGTTCCTTTTGAAGAGGGCCAAAGAGGCACTCTGCTTGACAATACATAGGTATATGTAAATGACTTAGACAATTACATGAATATATATGAGAACTATACAATTACAAAGGTATAGGTGAGTGACTTAGGCAATTAGATGGATATAATTAATGAATTAGACAATTGCATGGGAATATGTGAGTTAGATAATTAAATTCATGTATATGTAAATGGATTAGACAATTACATGGGTATTTGTAAGTTGCTTAGACATTAGACAGACTACTTTGGTTAAGCTTCACAAAGACCACTAGGCCATAAGCTTACATTATACTACATAAACTAACATTATACCTGTGAATCTGAATGGTCAAGGATTTAAGCAGAAAGGAATTTATTAAAAAAACAAAAACAAAGGTTAATCTACTCACAAGGACATATAAGCCAGGAATTAATAAGAACCATAAAGGATTTATTGTGTGACTGTAATAAACTAAAGCATTACATCATATGACTTAGAGAATGAAACTACATTGCTCATGTCAGTTTAAAAATAGTACCAGATAGCTAAGGGGGCTTAATTAAATTTCAAAGTCCATTTTTTTGCATTTCATGAAGGCATACTGGAACTGTTGCTTTTCTTGAGAGCTGTAGAGTAGGGCTTTACAACAAAGACGTCAGGTTTCTTGAACTGAAAAACAACAATCATCATAATAAAAATGTCATTGTCTCTCTGTTGAAGAAGATTAAGAAAATTAAAAAGCAACATTTTTAATCATTTGCTTAACTTAATTAAGTTTAGATGCAGTATGTAATTTCCTGATGGATTTGAATCATTGACACTAGAAACTACTGCCAAAGTCACAGTAAGCATCTGGACTTTGGGGGGATTCAAACATGTACTGTCTGCAGTCTCAGGACAGTTTTTGGCAACCTGCTTCCACCTAAGATAACCACAGCAGCAGACACACACACACACACACACACACACACACACACACACACACACACACACACACACACACACACACACACACGCAGACACGCATGTACACACATATACACATGCATGTACACACATACACACACACTTTCCTACTCTAACAATCCAATAACTAGCTCCTTTACTGTGATGACAGAGGAAAATGCTCACATTCATCATCCACGAGACACCTCCCCTTACCAGATTGCACAATATTTAATATAGACTAAGTTATAAAACTTTATGACCTTCTTGCTTTCAAGAAACTTGACTACTGTATTCCCATGCTTATATATTCTACTGCTTATATACATATTTATTTATTTATTTATTTTATTATTTATTTGCAGTTGGTTTACCAGGATAGTCCATTGGGCCAAAAGAACCCGTTTTCAATGGAGTCCTGGGGAGAAAAGCTCCAATACAGACAAAAATTAGGTGCATACAAAAATTAAAAAAATACAAAAAGATTGTACAGAGTACAACATAAAACATTTAAGCCATTTTTGGAAGAAAGTTAATGGCTAACTTTTAACTGTAAGGGGAAACTTATTCCATAAACTTGGATGACTATTTTTTATGAATATCTATTTCTACAATTAGTTTCCTTGATCTGGTATTTGCTGTGTTCCAGAAAGAACTTTCAAATGCCTCAGGATCAATCATGACTGTAAAAATCAGGCAGAGGTCTTCTCTTAGTAACCTATAAGAATAAGATTGTAATGTTTCTGTAACCTCTTTGAATAGCTGAAGTTTTCAAATCCTACAAGTTTTCTAGTAAGAAATTATGACTGGGATTCAAAGACATTTTCCAGAACTCACAGGAACTGATGTAGCCAAACTAGTAGTCTGCACAGTTGCAGAAAATGCAATTCAAAGACATGATTATCTACAAAAGGAAGACCTCATTATCAGCTAATCTGCACGGCTGTGAACCGTGCACTGTCGCTGCTTGTGCTAATCAGCCTGTGCATTGTACCAGTACAGGTACTGCCCTCCTCAGTCACACATCCACACACACACACACACACACACACACACACACACACACACACACACAGACATTTGCCACTGATAAGGCATCGCCCCTTACCCAACTGCATTCACAGGCCAGGCATACTCATGCATTCATCCTTCCCTATGTTTTCTGAGCCTGGGAATTTTCATACACACACATATTCACACATGGGTTTTATTTAGCTTATCGTATTACTTGGCCTGAGAGCAATTTGTTCTCGTCTCTTTTCTCAAAACCTTCTTAGACTCTCACACAGTTGCTAAATCCTAATTACACATCTGCCCTTACAGAATTCATTTTTGAGATATGATAAATACTACACTCCCCCCCATCCCATCATAGCATTTCACACAGAGTTTAGTCTCTCTGCTATCTGTTTTATTATGTACTACAGTAATGTAACAAAAATGCAGGACTGGATAGTTACATTGGTATTTGACAGCATACCTAGCGCACTGATCAACGACCAGATAAGGAGTAACAGCACCAGTCAAAATAAAGATGCAAACTATGTATGCACCACTGTTCCAGTCACTGTCATTGAATCTGATCTGCTTAAGTGCTCTTGGATTAAAGGAGTCATTGCATTTTACATGGCTTTTATATGAAAATAGAAAAGTATATATTACTTATTACTGCTAATGTGTAACCCAGATATGATGAAGCTCTGACATGGGTGAAAGCGCTCATCTCTTATTTTAATTTAATAAATCATGCTTTAAACAAGTAATACCAGCTTGACTCTTGTTTTCTTATTTTTAATAAGAAAACAAAGTGATCTTTGACAAGGATTTTACATAAACAGTTATAAGAACCCAGTTTTAGTCATTTGTATGCTGATCCCATTCCTGTACAACAGTTTGTATTTACAAAGTCCAGGAATCTTTGTGGCTTGCATGTTTGGGGTCAAATATGATTCCCAGTTTATAGTAGGGTAGTTAAAGTTGTCCATTAATATGATGTTGAGTTGAATGAGGAGTGTCTCCAGTATATTTAAGTATGTGTTATGGGTTTCCTAGGTCACAGAGGGGGACCTATAGCTTGCAAGGATAAGATTTGGGGCTTTGCCTATTGTAATTTTGATGTGGAGAATCTCAAGTATGTCATAATCTATGACCAGCCTTGTGGTGTATTTGTTTTTGCTGTAAACTGACACACTTACACTTTTGTCACTTCCTGTGGTCTAAATATGATGATGGTATCTGCCTTTCAGGGAATTTTTTTCCACGGCTTTAAACAATGTCTCAGTAACTGCACAAATGTCTACATTCTCCAGGATGAAGACAGCTTACAGGGAGTGAAGTTTCTTGTTTAGACTTTTGGCATCAAGCAGTAATACCTTTATTTTTCTTGAATTTGGTTTTGTTATGTTGAAAGGTTTATCAGTTTGGCAGTGCTTAGAAAATGCACTATGGGGATAGAAAAGGTTTTAGCCAATATTCAATAGCCTAGAGGGGACAGGTGCAGGCTATCCATGGAAAAGCAGAGTGGTCTGTTGACTATATCCTTCTAGGCTAATGGATATTGTACACCTTTGAGTGACAGCAAAAACTGAACCAATTAGTAAAGACAATTATCTTCTGTTCATATTGCAGCAATATCCTTGGAAAAGATACAATGCTGTTCAATGCTAGGTTCATACTGGCCTGGGGCACAGAGTCTAAGACTGCTATCATGTCTCTCATCTTATAGTGCATGGAGGTACATCTCAGGTTGTTCACACCCACTGTGGCCTATGACTGAATCATACTGGTGCTTGTGGTTCAAAAACGTGACTGTATGTGTGATCTGACTGATCCTGAGCCCTGATAGGCAAATGACTGTGACTCCCTCCTTACACAGCCTGGTCTGTGTGATATTTGTGTGTCTCAAAATGGAGTCTGCTATAGCCACAATATTGGGTTGTGTGTAGGTTTGCCTTATGGACTTAAACGTTGAGATGCCACAATATGTCGCTGTATATGTTGTGGCTGTTCTTTTGATAGACTGCTTTAGAATTTGCTGATGATACTTATTTTAAGTTCAGTGTCTGAGAAGCCTTTGGGGTTTAGAAGGATTACATTTAAGAGCCTCAGCATTTATGGATCTATGTGTTTGGTGTATATTATGTGTGGTGGGTGTAGTGTGTGTGTTCCTGATAACCTCTTTGGTATTATAATTGCTTGTATATGAGAGCATTGCCTCCAGCATTGTGTAACTACACCTCTCACATACTGTATCAGTTTAAGAATTAGACGCTACATTGCTTCAATATGCCCATATCCAATAAAATGGCCACAGAGATAGTAGGAAAGTACATATTCATAGTTATAGAGCCTTATTACATGCACTACAAGAGGATGGTATACAAGTGATTCACAGCTGGCTAGCCTGGGTGCTATCAAGACTAAGACTAAATTTTGCTCCTTCTCTCACCAGAAGCAAAAGGGTAGCACTAGTCCCAAGCTGCTTCCAAAGCAGTAGTACTAACTCAGATGTTTATGGGTTCAGTGCACTCGTATTGTCTTCTCTTAGTAGATACCCCAGACAAAACTTACAGCACTGGAATGCAACAGAAAGCCAAGCTGCATAAAGGCCCTGAAGAGGTTCTCAATAAAACTGCAGCCAGACCACTCAGTTTAGTCCAATACACACTGCCCTATCAGAAACCAGCAGGAACCAATGTCTCTGTGTCCTTTTCACCAGTAACAAAGTGGAAGGATTAAATTCAGGCTGGTTCATAAGCAGAGATTTTCAGGCTTTCAACTGATTGGTAATCTTTAGGAATGCTAGGGAATAATGTTCCTGTGCGCTTACTCACATCAGGATCAAAACAGAAACAATAATCCCAAGCTGATGCCTGAGAAGCACTTTCTTTGCTCATCAGTGATTGGTAGCCTTGTCCCAGGTTTTACAGATGTTAAAAGTAGGAAGAAAAACAAAAGAAGTAATACTCTGAAATTTGCAGTGTGAGTGAGATGGTATGAAACAAAACACAACTTAGATTTGAAGAGTCTTGTGAGATGCTTGCCCTCACTGGCCAGTAGAATTAGCAAATGAGATGAGATGAGACTGGGAGAAACGTCCAGTCACATTTATAGCATAGGTGGGCAGCTCAAAAGCCACCAAGTTTAAGAGCGCAATAGGAATGGGGCAGGTGGGTGGAAAAAATCAAATGCAATCAGGCAATATGAATAGGCACACAGGACTTTAGCTAAATAATAATGCATCCAAGTACTTGTAGCTGAATAGTAAATCCTGTTTCTTAGTTGCATCCACTAGTTAGCTAAACTGATTCTTTTTCAGCCAGTAAATGGAAGATGTTTTCTTTTCTAACTGACCTCATCCAAGAATGTTTTAACACTCCAAGAAGGAAACTGTTTGAGGTAAAACAAAAATATGAAATAAAACAGACTGTAATATGAAAGGAAAACATAAAAAAAACAATGGAAGTATCCAAACCTTAAATGAATAAATCCAATCCAAAATAATATGCAGTCAGACAACAGGAGTAATCATACAGCACTTCAGCAAAATGGGATAGGGCTACCATTGGTGGAAAAGGGACAGTGATAGGGCTTACTGCTGGCAGTAGCTCCTCCTGAATCTCAACCTATATCACTTCAAGTTCTTTCAGGTGACTTGTTCAAAGACTACAAACACTGTAATCAGTAATGGATTGATCAGTGAAGCAAAAATAGTATAATACGCCCCCTGAAGTGACTAGGCATATCCTTTAAAATTAGATGGGATACAGAATATGCTTTCTGTATTAGGTAGACACAAAGATTAAAATGTTACTTTTTGTCTAGCATTGCCCCAAGATTTTTAATGATTTTTTTTTTCATTTTTTATATCATGTAAGCTTTTATCATAATTTATTTCATTTTTGCCAGGCCTCATGATGTTACATTTACTGATAATAAAGGAGAAGTTATTATACTGTAATACATTTATACAGTTTGTAGGCCCTGAGCAAGCAAGTGCTCTGGATTATGCGGAATGCACCACATTTAATGACAAGCGAAGCTACTGTTTCGCTGTTCAGGATTGAAGAGCTGTGGCTCTGCTACTTGGATTCTGATTGGTTTGTGTACCGCAATTCTGCCAATCAGTATCACGGTATACAAACCAATGCATAGTTCTGCTGCCCTTCAGCATTACACAGCGTTGGCTGTGCTCCGCAGCTTTTGATTAGTTGAGCCCGTGTTCAATGCTCTTATTATTACCAATCGCATATAGGAGAAGATGGAGCGAATCTGTGGAGGTCGGCTTAGAGTGCGTTGGAATTTCTTCTTATTTAACTTTTTATATTTCTTGTTTTCTTTCAAGGAAAATGATGCCATGGCTCAAAGGGTAATAAGTATTAGTAATAATGGTAGGTTGAATGAATATGCCAGTCTCTGCTTCTCCCCAAAAAGGTGGTGTGACGTTTTATTTCTACAGATTTTAAAATCTGTGGAGTGTTAAATGTTCTGTAACCATGGTAATCATAACTTCCGTATTTTGGTTCTGTAATTTCTTCTTCCTTTTGGATGGTTTTGGTTATTCCTTATGTGTGAAACTACACTGTTCCTATGCATGATAGCTAGAGCAGAGGAAATTTATTATGTCATTTAAAATGCAGCTATAGAAGATTAATGATTTATTCTTCTTCTTCTTCTTCTTCTTCTTCTTATTATTATTATTATTATTATCATAGTGTGTATTTCTTCAAGACAATCCTAAAACTGTGCTTGTTTCATAGGGATTGGGTTTGTTATAGTTTACAAGAGTTGTGTGAATATCATAGTTCTCAGCTCTCCCTGATTTTGCAGGATTTCTTGATTTTGCCTAACACTGTTGGTCTGTTCCTCATAAAAGTAGTAGTTTTCTTCTGGCAAACCACTGATTGCAGTCAGTGAAATAATGTCAGACATATACTATATATATGCCTCAAAAATGCGCACCAATGCCAAACCTGTTATTCTAGCAACTTTCTAAGTACATATTGCCAATTTTTCAAATCTGTTCCTGATTTTGGGCTTTTGTCTTCCATTAGTTTTTGGTTTTGTTGTTGATTCTTGTGCTGAAAGGCTGACGAGTAAGCTTAATACTGATTTTTATTTTTATTTTATTTTATATATTTATTCTAATTTGCTTTATATTTATTAAATTAACATACAGCGGTGCAGTGGTTAGCATTGCTGTTTCACAGTGTTTGGTTGTCTGGTTCTGCTGTTGCCTGAGGTGCCTTAAGAGTATAGTCTGGATACCCTCCCCATAACCCTATGAGTTTTCATTGGGTTCTCTGTCTTCCTCCCATCTTAGATACATACTAGAAGTGTCTTCAAGTTGTATATAGGCAAGTGTGTGTGTGTGTGTGTGTGTGTGTGTGTGTGTGTGTGTGTGTGTGTGTGTTTGTGCATGTTTGTGTGTGTGTCGGTCTTTCTGTGACTCCCTCAGACATCCTGGGATGGATAAATAGATTACATCCCATCCAGGACTGGTGCTCTGCATTATAACTTTTGAATACTGGGTAAGGTTTTGGCTGGATTTGCCTCTGGAGAGACTAAAGTGGGTATTAGAAAATTTATGCATATGCTTAGGTATTAAGTGTATTGCTAGTAATGAAGCATACCAGAAATGTCTAAATGATTTTTATAAAGGAGTTGCAATAGCAGTAGCATTTAAGCACAGGCACATTATCACATTTCACCAATCAAAACTTACTTTGTTTCTGGTAAAATTATTGTGGCATTAAAGATGTTTTAGAAGTTGTAGACAAAGGAATAATTCTCCCTGCATTACAAGAAGATATGATAATGCTTTGAAATGTTATTGGTCTAACTAAAATCATTTGTGTGACTTGTAAATGTGATTTTTATTTTTGTAAAGTGCTGTTTCATTTACTTATGGTGTGGTTATGGTATTGCAGATTATAAAATAAAGGTTTTGGATCTGAGAAGTGTGTCTTATTGAATTTTATAGATGTTCTACCATGCTTCATGGCAATGGCATGTTTCACGCAGTGCGAAAATAGGGTGTTCCACATTTTGACCATTTGTCACACATTGTTAGGGTCTGTGTTACACACTGGACTCTTAAGAGGTTGGGACCGATGTGTAGGCCATCATGGAGACAGTTGACATTTTTATTGAAGAAGCTATGTTACCTATTTTTTATCTATAGCTCACTTCTCACCTTTTTAATTGAGAATAATATTCTAAAGAGACCTGGCTAAAGTACAGTGCTGTGTGCCATACCAAAAAGGTAAAAAAAAATCTTCCTAAAATGTTATATGCTGTTACTTAACAAATGTCCAAATCACCTATAGCTATATTTAACTCTGTTGAGTGGCTAGCCTTGCCACAGTCTGCAGTCTGTGATCTGTGTTTTCCTATCATGAGGATACTGCGCACCACAGTAGATGCCCAAAGTGGTTAGTCTGGACAACTGTTCCCCCTGTAGGGCACTATGTGGAGTCTGTGCTGCTGCTGTTTTGTGCAGCCTAAGAAGGGTGATAGGATGCATACTGTAGGACAGACAAAGAAATGAGGACAAAAGAGCAGAAGCCAAAGTAGCTCCAATTGCAGAAAAGATCAGAGAGAACAGATTACAGTGGTTCGTGCACATGTGCAGAAAAGTAGAAGACAATCTGATGAAAAAGATTTGAGACAGACAGGAAGAAGGTAAGAGGAAAGGAGGACATTCAGCAAAGAGGTGGATGGACTGTGTGAGAGAAGATCTGCGACAGTCAGGCATGAATCAAGAAAGATGGTGACAGTTAACACTGTACCTAACCCCATGTAGAAAATGGGGAAAAAGGAGCTGATGATGATGGTTATGCTTAACAAATGTATTACCTTTTGCATTACATATGAATTGTCATTTAATGCTTTTAATTTGTCAGTTATTCCTTTATGTGGAACAGTGTCAAAAGCCTTAGCAATATCAGCATAAGAAAACTACTTTGGTTCTACTTATTTCTCTCTCTCTCTCTCTCTATATATATATATATATATATATATTATACATAAATGTATATATATATATATATATATATATATATATATATATATATATATATATATATATATATATATATATATATATATATATATATATGTACACACACACAAACACACACACACAAATATATAGCTGACAAATTACTGCAGAGCAGCATACTGAAAATTGTAATACTGAATGTAATATGGTGAGATGTCAAAATGCTGAAATGTCAAAATGTTGAAATCAAAATATCTACAATATCTACTTGCCTATATGTGTGGAGAGCTGGACTTGTCCTCCCTACAAGATCTCTGTTAGCATTTCTTTCACTAACTGATTGATGGTACTGCCTGCTGTCAGGCTGTAAACAGATGCAGTGTACATATCTAGAGCATGCACACTGTTACTAAATATTCTAAGTGTAACATTTTAAAGTTTCAAGATATTGATATTTCATGCTTGTGCATTCAGTATACTATTCAGTAAGTTGCCAGGGAATTATATATGTTTGTTTGTGTCTTTTGGCTTTTCCCGGTTAGGGGTCGCCACAGCGGAACTCCGGTCCGCTAATGATTGGCAGTTGATTTTTACGTACCGGCTTGCCAGGCCTGACGCACAACCTTCAACATATATATATATATATATATATATATATATATATATATATATATATATATATATATTGCAATGACTTGAAATGAACAGCTCTTTATCGCCCAGACTCAGAATATTCTACAACACTGAAAGAGCACTGAATATCTCAGTAAAGCTGGAATCACAGTATTATGCATAACTACCTGTTATACAAGATCAGCTGTGACATTCACATTTTGTTTCTGTTTTAGGTTTTTACATCTAGATACAGCTTCAGCAAGTATGAGCAGTTAGTTAACATAAAAGTATGTCTGGAGTGTATCATGTAATTGTTCGAATGTAAAATTAATATATCTGAAATAGTACTCTATTACTCAGAGAAAAGTGAAGCATGAAAGGGTAACATACAGCTTGACAATCTTAAGTCACAAACAGTATGTTACATTAATATACAAGATTAATTCTACACTTTAAAGTTTCTAATAAAACAAAGGGTTTTATAATCTGAAGACAGCAATATTCTGAACACATGTTTAGGCACTTAGCATTCTGCTCTGTGCGGTGAAACATCAGACAAATTATTGGCTTCATTGGCAACGAGAGGAATTCTCTAAATCCTTGTGTATTGATCAGCTTCTGTCTGAGAGTTCAACACCATTCTATACTGAGACTAAAGAGATTGAATATTTCAGTCTGTCGCTTGGCAGTGGGCTTGTTTTGATTAAAAAGAAAAGACAGACAAGATATTCGTGGTTGTATGTTTGTTTCAGCCTCCATAAATCTAAAGCACATTCTGTGGTGAACATCTAGGCAGGGGCTTGAACTGAGTACTTAACTAGCAAACAGTATCCAAAGACACCACTTTCCATTCTGTATTTTTCTTTTACAGTTTAGTTTAACCTGGTAATGCAAAACAACTGTATAGCAATTCATTTCTGAAAGGCTCAGAGGTCACCAACATTACTGCAGTCCTTTAAATTAGTGCAAATGGTTGGGATATTTTTTCCACTTTATCAGAAGTCAAGCCTTCTAAACCTAACTGTGCATTTTGTATTGAGTGGCTTGAACCTGCATGACAGACTGTATGATTGCATGATTTCCATCTCAGAGATGTGCCATAGAAACAAAATCCACTAGATTAAAGGTCACAGTTTTGTGAGATGTATAACATACAAGAGTCATATCATGGTCAAATGGGGCTATAGGCAGGGTAATGGACTTAAGCTTGGCCCCCCCCATCAGCTATACCAATATCCCATTATTTAGGTTCATAGGTGAGTACTAGGTTAACTGCTCTGAAAGGCTATTTTAAGCCTAGCCAATAACCTAAAGTCACAATCAAACCCTGTATCTTGTGTCTATGAGGTGAAGACGTTAACTATTATGTCAAACGAAATCTACTTGGCTTTCTTTCCCCAATTACCATAAAACACTCTTCAAACATGTCATTGTGCATACTATTTTCTGTTTCCTTTTACAATAATCAGAGAGATTTGGATTTTATTTCAAATTTTACAGCAAAAATGCCCACAACCATTTCTTCTTCTTCTGGCTTTTCCGGGTTAGAGGTCGCCACAGCAGATCATCTGTCCACTCATGATTGGCAGTGGAGTTTTATGGTGTCAAGTTGCCAGCCTGGAGCCCAACCTTCCACAGAAGGCACACACACACACACACACACACACACACACACACAGTCACACCTAGGGCCAATTTATAGTGTCCAATCCACCTACTGCATGTCTTTGGGATGTGGGAGGAAACTGGAGCACCTGGAGGAAACCCACGCGACCACAGGGAGGACATGCAGACTCTGCACAGAAGGCACCCCAGCCGAGAATCGAACCGGAGAACCTCTTGCTGTGAGGCAACAACGCTAACTGCTGCACCACCGTGGCCACCCAAAAAATGCCCGCAACCATTTGCTAAACAAAAAAACACTCTCGTAATGAAAACAGACTTAGCATGAGCAACAATAAACTTCTCTTCCCTTGACACTCTCTTATTAAAAATTAATATGGCAACTCATTAACCTACAACAGATGTCCTGAAATTCATAGTCAAATAGCATATAATGAAGCACTAATTAGCATCTATGTGAAGTGTGCATAAATTTAAAAGACATATACTAGCAACCTGGGACAGCCCACTGGATACACGTGTCCCTTTACAAGGCCAGTGCAAGAGCATTGTCTGGTGAAGTCACATGATAAGAGTCACACAGTTCATATCTTTCTCATCTGCACTACATACTAGAAAAAACGCTGAAGCTCAGCAAAGTGCATTTCACACATTCATGCTTGCACAAAATAAGGCTAAATTAAAACTGTATTCATAGTTAAAATATTAACATTAAATTTGTCGATTTCATGTTGCTTAGGCTATACACACTCAATTAATAAAACACACTGCCAGCAGTCAACAAAACTAGGAAACCAAGGGTCATGCCGAAAGAAAATGGTTCATATGATGAAACTCCTATTTACTTCACCCAATTCTTTCCTCCACACAATAGCTACTCTAGAATGTAGGAACCAAGTATTTTCACATAAACATGCACAGACACACACACACAGGCACACACACACACACATGACAATCAGTTACAGCCCCTTATATGATTGCACCTCAGATATTTGCTTCTAATCAAACAAACAAATAAATATATAAATAATGACCTAGAAGTGTATTTCATTTTTATGCTGTAAGAAACATATAGTGCAATCGTTTGCACTCCACATATCCTCCCAACCTCTTAGCTCAAGAAGCAGAGACACACAAAATCAGGAACACATTTTAAATATTGGTGTAGTGGTCAAATAAATATGTATTTATATACACACACACACAACTGCCGCGGTGGTACAGCGGTTGCGTTGTTGGCTCACAGCAAGAGGTTCTCCTGTTTGATTCTCAGCTAGTGTGCGGGGAGTGCCTTCTGTGTGGAGTCTGCATGTCCTCCCCGCAGTCGAGTGGCCTCTGAAAGACATGTGTGAATGGGTGTGCATTCGCTGAAGGTTGGGTGTCGGGCTGGCAACTTGGCACCATAAAAATCTACTGCCAATCATTAGTGGACCGGAGTTCTGCTGTGGTGACCCCTTACTGGGAAAAGCCATAAAGACAAACAAACATATCTATCAACTATCTATCTATCTATAACAGGACAGGCTTTGTATTAGCAAGTATTTTTAGTGAGTGCAGTCGACAACACTTTACCAGTAAACCACACATTTTATGAGGAACAGACCACAAATATGAGGAAAACTCAGGGACAGTTGAGAACTATGCCCTCTGTACATGAGTGCAGATACACACACACACACACACACACACACACACACACACACACACACACACACACACACACACACACACACACACACACACACACGACCATCAATTGCAACTACTTAGGCAAAGGCCCAGAAAGGAACACACTTTAATATTAAAAGTATCTTTTTTCATGGGTGAGCCGGGAGCACTGTTTGGTTAAGTGGGTTTCTCAAAGTCACACAGCATGCAAATGGAGATGGAAGGATTCAAACCCTGCACTTTTGATTGCATGAAGATGTTTATTAATAGCATAGAATGGTAAGAGAACAACAGGAGTTTCATGGACATGCATTTTCTGAACAGTAAGAAATATAAAGTTCTAATGACTGGCATTATCGACTGACCGTAATCTTTAGGGATTTATCATGAAAAAGGAAGTTAATGAGGGTCAGGGAATAAATAAGAGACAAAATCAGAGAGTGAAATCTGATCCTGATAAGAGACAGAGTACTCTAATTCACTTAAAAAAAGTTAACAGAACAATAGGTTTTGCATCTACATGCATTTTCTGAACAACAAGAACTACGAAACTGTAATAACTGGCATTATTTGGCTGACTGTAATCCTCAGTGATTTATTAGAAAATAAAGAGTTCAATGTAGATTTGTCAGTTCAAGCAGAGGATTAAGGCTACAAGTTATTAAGGAGTTGTTTCCTGTAGTCAGAGGTGCATAGTCTGACTCTTTTTACCTCCATTTGTCAACTGTATGACTGAAAAATTCACAGCGCCCTTTCATTATTTGACATGAGGTTAATATGAGGTAAGTATATGTGCAATACCTAATGGGCCTGCAGCCAGCAGAGAGGAATAAGCAGCTGCAGAGGTTGTCTTGTGCTGGATGTAGCCCTATATACCACAAAGAACATTAGTAAGGGAACCACAGATCTTTTTCTTTTCATGACCAGATAGGTCAACTTTGTTATAGGGCACATAAATACTATGTTCATTTAATTTTGCCACAAGAAAACACTATTGACTTGTTTTTTTTCTTTCAAACAAACCAATATAAAGATGCTAGAAGTGCTATAGAACAAGAGTATAAAAGACGGTAGTTTATAAGAATCTTAACTAAAGAGTAGCTGTGCTGGGGCAGGCTATCTCTCACTCTGATCTATATCATTGGCAAAAATTGGATAATTACAAATATTATAGTACTTCTAAGAAAGTGCATAAATACAATACAAGCATTGCTACCGAAATATTAAGTTTCATGTCACTAGACAGAAAATATCTGTTTTGTTAGCGAATTCAAGATTTTCAGTTTCAGTCTTTCAGTATTAAGGAAAAAAATCATCCGCACATTAAAAATACAGCAACAACAAAATATGTACAAGGCAAAAATGGAAGGCAAGCTGGAAAATGAATATATTCTGATCCATCTGTATTTATGCATGCACAATGAATAACTAGAAAGCACATCTTAGACATGCATTTAAGAATATCTAAACATGTAATCATATGTTTATACACATACATCCGTATATATATATATATATATATATATATATATATATATATATATATATGTCTATATACAGGTTTACTATGAATATTGCGAATAAAGATGCTTCGCAGATGGAACAATCGAAATTTTGATTTTCGAATGTGCATCTTACTGAACATCTCCGTATCAAAAGTTCATATCAGTGAATGCACTGTGCGTTCGCTGATATTAACTTGACGTACTGTCAGAGATCATGATACAGTGCGGTTTGGGTAATTCATCCCTTTCCTCACTGTAGTGTGATATCGGAGTTGAAATATATAATTTGCAGGGGGTGTGGGGGGTGGAAGGGGGCTTGCCCCCCTGCAAAAAGTAAAGTGTAGTGTTGTGAAGTACGTTGGTGCAGCTGACAACAAAAACTGTTGTTCCTTTTGTGATAGGTGCAGGGGAAATGGTATGTCGATTCATGCCAAATCGACATTACTGGGTTATTCGACATTTACTCTCTCGTAAATGTCAAATTTTGACAACAAAATATAACTGATCGTAGACATTATGACAGTAAAAAAAAAAAAATATATATATATATATATATATATATATATAGTACAACCAAAACGTCACAATACCAATACTGGAGCAGGATGAAAGGACTTGTAGCACAGCTCGAACAGTACGAAGAAACAATACTTTAATAGATAAACAACTTCACAGGTTGAGCGCTTTCATCTGATACATACAGACTTCATCAGAGCCAGTATTTTAAAAATACCATTGGTTTAAATAGCAACTTTGGCGCCAAAAACTTAACAAGCACTTAAAGAAACATGACTCTATAACACTTAAATGTCAGATAGCCCTATGTGCACTATGTGTTATAGAGTCATGTTTCTTTAAGTGCTTGTTAAGTTTTTGGCGCCAAAGTTGCTATTTAAACCAAGGGTATTTTTAAAATACTTGTTCTGATGATGTCTGTATGTATCAGATGAAAGCGCTCAACCTGTGAAGTTGTTTATCTATTAAAGTATTGTTTCTTCGTACTGTTCGAGCTGTGCTACAAGTCCTTTCATCCTGCTCCAGTATTGGTATTGTGACGTTTTTGTGTATATATATATATATATATATATATATATATATATATATATATATATAAATATATATAAATATATATATATATTTATATAAATATATATATATATATATATGGGTCTACTTGAGATTACTGAAATCTCAGTAGACCAACATTCAGAACACTGAGCCAAAAAGCACGACGTTTCACATCAGCAAAACTTCACATTATTGACCTCTGAATGCCTGACACTCCAAGCTGATAGATGCCAAAAGCGGTATTGTATTCAGTGAGTTGCCTCAGCAACCTTTTGTTTTAACATTCTTGTGGGGGGGCTACACCGCTTGCACCCCCATAGGGGCTAACCCCCCCAAACCCCCTGATACTTAAAGATGCCAACTTCAAGATCGCACTACGACCTGCACAGAAGAGGATCTCCTGTTCCACCCAGCTTGGAGGGTCAGGCATTTGGAGGTCGGTAATCTGAAGTTTCACTGATGTGAAACTTCGTGCTTTTCGGCTCGGTGTTCTGAATGTTGGTCTACTGAGATTTCAGTAATCTCAAGTAGACCTATATATATATATATATATATATATATATATATATATATATATATATATATATATATAGATGTATGTTGCTTGGTCAACCAAGCTACATGTCAAACAGCCTGATCCAGCACAAGTGGTTGATACCATAAATATCAAAGGAAAAAAACATGCTTGTTTTTTGGGGTGTGTAAGCTTTCACCACTTTTTGCAGTTGAGTGGTTGAAGAGCTGGGTTTCAATGGATCAGGCTTGATAATCCAGAACTCAGTGAAACAAGGTTTGATGGTAAATATTACACCTTGACACCTCTGGAATTTTTCTAGCATCCTGCAGTGACATAATGAATATAAGATACTTTATTGCCATGCTTATTTCTACCACAGCAGAGTCTTGTTTTCTAGAAAAACAAGTTATCAACTATGTCTTCAAATGGAATACTTTACACTGAAAATTTCCATATGTGATGATGTAGTAGTGCAACCATAATCTAAAGACTCTGCTTAAGAAGTAAGTTGTCTTTTGATTACCCCAAATGCCTTGATAAGGTATGTCAATTACAATCAATATCTACTTTGATATAATTTTGTAAGTGTGGTCATAGACAGCATGAAAACTAAAACACTAAAAACATATGATAGTCTTCCTTACTTTTTAAAACTACTTGCAACTTTAACATCAGGATTATAATAGTAATTATACAATGACTGCCGATTAGTATTCCAAAACGTGCAAGCTGATTGGCCAGCCCAACCAGCGTGCCCATTGTAAATTCGACTTCTACTAATGGAAAAAGATCCGGTCGCCCGGACTTTTTCCATTAGTATAAGTCTTGATTTTTTTTTTGTTTGTGTTAGGTAGCAATGGAGAACGGAAGATCTCCGTTGCTGTAATCCCATTTTGTTATACGTTTAACATAGCGAGATACCTTAAAAAAAAAAAAAAGCAACGGAGATCTTCCTTTTTCCGTTGCTTCCTCTACATAGCTCTGATGTACTGCATAAGCATACGCATGCGCAGTACATCAGAAAAAGCCCCTGGATAGCGGAAAACCACAGAAGAGCACCACACAGGTATTATACAAAGGCATTATTTAAGAAAAGTAAGTATCTTTTTTTTAAATAATGTCATTGTATAATAGCAATAACCCACGTCTGGGTGTGGGTAATGCTAGATTTACCCACGGTTGTCTTTGTTTGGCCACTCGGGCTTCACCCTCGTGACCAAACCGCACCAACCATGACTAAATCTAGCATTACCCACACCCAGATGTGGGTTATTGCTTAAATAACACATGAAAAGTGAAGGCAGACAGTTTAAGTAATGAGTGTACTTTTTAAAATATATTTGAAATTTTATCAAAAAAGTCAAAACTCCGAGGTCCATTCCAAGACCATGAATGATAGCTCTAATTGCTGTAATCCAAAGAAGTATGCTATTTGAAGGGGGTATTGCCATAAGGTGCTCTGAAATAGTAAAAAGTTTAACCAACCTTTAAATCATACAAGACAGAGGAAGGTTAGAAATTTTAAGGCATTCTTTTACTTTTGGATCCGGTAGACTATATCATTTGATTATAGGGCTTGTCTTACCTCATATAAAAGTGAAAGTAATTATATTTATAAAGTTAACATAATCATTAAGTATATGAAAAATAAACTGTTACAAAACTAAAATAGTCTGGGAAAACATTTATCTTAATGATATATCATCTTGTTCATAAGAATAAATTTAAACTTGCTCCACTTCAAATTTGTTCTACTTTTTTTCTAAAATCAAATTGAAATTAGAGGTAAATATACATGCAAACCCAGTAGGTAATCCAGAAATAAAATAAGCTAGGTGCTCCAAGGGACCAGAACTTGTATCCACAAAGCATTTATTACTGGAAAAGGTCAATTAATCCATGTTTAATTTATAATTTGAGACCTCACTTTATTTTTCGACCTCTTGAAGAAGAGGGATTGATCTCAAGGGGTTCTAAAAATAAAGGAGGCTATCCCCTGTGAATGAAATTATATTAATGCTAGAATTATAGAATTTTATCCAAGTCATAAAGGGGTTTTGAAGAATTAAAAAATAAACGTTCTAACAGTAAGGTAAAGAGATTGGGTGAAAAAAACATATTGCTGTCTAGTACCTGTAATGATTTTTATAGAGGGAGATATCTTACTTCTGGTTAAACTGTAGTCTGAGACTGCATCATATAAAACTTTATTATGGTATTCATAAAACCTTTAAGAAATGGTTTGAACCTTGACTCTAGATGATTGTAACTGTTGAAGAAACACCCTGACCCCATGTGTAAAAATGGGAAAAAGGGTTGTGGATGGATGTATGGATGTATGGATAAATGGATGTAATTAGGACTTTAAATAAAATTATATGTATTATTTACCCACATGCAATGCAAAGATCCTCAGCTGGCCATCTATATGAAAATCATGGTTTATCTGTTCTAACATGACACTATTACCTTGAACCTCATGTGACTTCATGAAACCTAATTGTACTTTGAATAAGATCTGATTAGCAATAAAACAGAATATTTTAGATTACAACAAATATGAATATTTTAATAATGAGATTGATTAATGGAGCACAAAAGCTTATATTTGTAGATCAACATTTGGTTTGAGAATGAAAATTGTCTTACATTGATTTATATACTCATCACTGAAACCATTATATTTGATATAGCTGAAGATATCAGGAATAAATGGGAAAATTTGCTTTTGGAATATTTTATAATATATTGTATCTAAGCCATCCAGGCGGTGGGGTGGATTGTGTTATATGTTTTAAGGGGTCTATATTAACTTGTTGCAATGCAATTGCAGCAAATATCGGATAGTTAACCCTCATTCAGTGAAAATCATTTCAGCGATTTGCTGAATTTACTGAGGCAAGTAAATACTTGCCCTAAAACACAATGGACCAACAGCTACGTAAATTGAACCCACCCAAATGTGGGGGGCTATGCCCCCCTCCACCCCCAACTATATATACCAACTCTGAGATCATGCTATAGTGGAGAAAAGTTGTGCTGTAGGGCAAGTATTTACTTGCCTTCCGTAAAGTCAGTGAATCGCTGAAATGATTTTCACTAAATGAGGTTCAACAATACAGTGTTTACTGCAATTGCATTGTGATGAACTGATATAGACCCATTTTAGGGTGTTTGCTTTCTTCTTCACTTCTTTTAAGTAAAAATCAGCATCTAGTTTAGAGACTGATTGCTCAGTCTTCTCTTGTTCGGCTTTTTCTGTTAATTTAAGTAGTCACATAGCTATTTCATAGAATATGCCCATTAAACATTTTTTTAAGAAGCTATAGCCACTGCAGTACTGCTTGGTGTATCAACAAGCCTGACTGTCTTAATATATTTGCTTTTTAACATCCAACATGCCAACACGGAAAGTACCCTTGTTATAAAAAAAGAAAATGTATATTACAGACATGACTGGGTTCCTTCTACTATGTGGTCATTCACTAAGAGCTATTCTTAATACGATTTTTATTGGTATAATAAATGTAAACAAATCACATAACTAACCTCAGACAACTATTCTGTAAAATTATTTACACTACGGGTCTCTATATCTTTTGAATCATGTTCCTACAATGTCTAAAATATTGTAGAATGATTAGTAGTCAAACTTAAACTATAAATAAAACAATTCAGCGGTAGGCATTCTTATATCTGTCTAACTTTGTCCAACAGTTGAAGTTAATGGATCTTCTTGTAGACCTAGAATTAACAGTATTAATTTTAATTTGCTCATAAAAGTGACCATGTTTAAAAGTACATGTAAAGGGGTATAATAGTTCTCTTCCAGGTTTTATTGTCTTTTGAGCTTCTACTAGAATGCACTAAATGGAGAGGAAATTGTTATTTACCAATACAACTAGCATAGCCGGCCTTAGGCATAGGCCAACTAGGCAGCTGCCTAGGGCACCAGTCTAGCAGGGGCACATTTCTAGTAATCTGGATGGTGTAGGTATGCCAGGATGGGGGCACCAAATGGTGTAGGGGGGTGCTGTGGAGCCCTTTTGCTTAGGGCACCAGTTGACCAAAGGCCAGTCCTGACAACCAGGAAATTGGGAATCAAGTAATGCCACATTTTTATATAGTTTAAAAATGTCTGATCATACAATCTATCCAAAGGATTGAAATTTTCAACAAAATGCTGTAGTAAAATGTGTTTCCAGTTAGCTTTTAGAGAAATGTTATATATCCAGCAAATAAAATTATCTCTTTTAAACATGTTCCCAGTTCTATGAGGTATAAGACTGTATGCGTGTACATCCAGGAAGTGGTATTTTTAAAAATGTCATTATCATATTTTATATATACTGTATATATATATATATATATATATATATATATATATATATATATATATATATATATATATATATATATGTGTGTGTGTGTGTGTGTATATATATATATATATATATATGTATATATATATATATATATATATATATATATATATATATATATATATATATATATATATATATCTACACACACACACACACACACACACACACACACACACACACACACACACACACACACACACACACACACACACACGTATATTTACTTATATTGGTCAACAACGGAAGTGCTGGCAGTCAGTTTTGGGAATAAATCCTCACTACATATAACAAAAAAAAAAACTAAAATAACATTGTTGTTGCAGGGGAGCAAGCCTCATCTATACTCCATCCCCTCTCCTAATTAAATATATTAACTCTGAGATGGGGGAAGGGAATATACCTGTAGGGTTAGGGTTGAGAGAAGGGGCAGCATTAGGGTTAGGGTTAACACCCATTACTAAAGAGGGCAGGGGGGGTTTTGCCCCACCTGCACCACCTTAATAGGTTCATAGGTGTGTACTAGGCTAATGACCCTGGAGCCCTTACAAGCCTAGCCCACAGAAATGCTCTGGCATTGTGCTGCCCGAAGTTAGTTCCCAGTGCCTTTATCAAGCAGAACCACTGGAGTGATCCCCGGAGTGAATTTTCTATTTCCCATCCACTCATCAAGTGAAGTGCTCTGCCTGACATGTATGGGAAGTCTATTGCATAGCATGGGCAGTCTCTGGGTTATGAACCTGTACCCCCAGCATGTTCTGTTGATTGTGGTAATGAGGTTGAGGTCTCTGGAGTATGTGGTGCAGATGAATTGGGATTTTTTAGATGTAGCATGTCTAACAGAGCTGGGTCCGACATGGCTTTGTAAGTCAAGCAGAGATCGCCTCTTAGTAGACGATATGAGACAGAGAATAGCTGGAGTTTTTTGAGTCTGTCCATGTAGGACGTGTTTAAGACCTAGGATCCTCTTCATGAGGCACCTTTGTGGCCTTTCCAGTTGCTGCATGTGTCTAGTGAGGTACATGATGAGGGAAGAGTAGAGAGAGATGATAACCTCCCTCTTCCTAGATGCAAAACCTTGGTAATGAGATTTGCCACATAGAAGGATCTTCTGACCACAGTGGCAGTGTGGTGGCTGAAGGAGAGGTTGCTGTCAACCTGTGTCCCCAGATCTCTTATAATGCCTTCAGTGTTCATTGGGCTCCTATCGATGTGGTAATTAGTGGCGACTGAGTTTTTCCCAAAGAGGATGATGACACATTTTTTGGCATTAAGCTTAAGGCCATGGTTTTGATACCAGTCAGTGGTCTCAGTGAGGTCTTTCTGTAGGATGTCTACATCACTTGGGGAGTTAATAATGGCTCCCAGCTTGCAGCCATCTGTGAACTTGGTCAGCCAGAGTTCCTCTGTGTTGGCCTGGACTTCTAAGAAGTAGATGCCAAACAGGAGAGGACCCAGGACCGATCCCTGTGGGACTCCACTCGTGACTGGTCAGCAGTCTGACTTGGAGTCCGCTACTTTCACACTGTGGGTTCTATCTGTGAGCCAGTTTGCAACCCACCTAGTGATATAGGGGTCAACCAGACTGAGCAGGCATGATCTACCTTTCACAAAACCAAACTGTGTGGGATCTAGAGTTTGAAGATTCCATATATCCTTGTTAATTAAGTCCATGATGATGTGCTCCACAGCCTTATGTATCAGACTTGTCAGGCTAATGGGACAATAATTCCCAGGGTCTGTATTCACTCCCCCTTTATGGAGAGGGATGACTGTATCAGTGGGCCCTTCAGTAGGGACAAAGCCTCTGGTGAAGCTGTGATTGAACAGGGCACACAGATGTGGTGCCAGTTCACTTTGTAGTTCATGTAGAACACATCCAGAGATATTGTCATGTCCCATGGAAGGTGTATTCTTGGCCATGGACAATGCAGCTTTAACCTGTGCTGCAGTAATGCTGGGTGCCTGGCATTCCTCCAGTATTATGACTGGTCCTTTAGGGGGGGAGAGAGGGGTAAAGTTGGTAATGAATCTGTCAGCCAGTATGTTGGCAATATCTGTTGGCTCAGTATAGGAGGTACCATTGTGCAGTAACTCAGAGCAAACCTGGGTATTGCCCTGGAGATTCTTGATATAACTATAGAAGGCTTTTTGTTGAGGCTAATAAGGGAGTTTTTCCAGTCTTGGGACTTCTCATTTTTCTGCAACAGTTTCTTCCTTCTGTTGTAGAGTTTATTAATGGCAGAGGACCACCAAATTGGCTTCCTGTTTTTGGAGGAGAACGTCTTGGTTCTGTTGGGTATGGCTAGTTCCATGCATTTATGTACGTGTTCATACAGTGCATTGGTGTATGATTCGGCAGTCATGCATCTATTTTCCATTGACATGGGTGATATGAAGTTAGCCATCTCTGTTTTTTGGAGCGCAAAGTCAGCTTTGGAGAAGTTTTTCATGGTGATTACCTTTGCGGGAGGTATGTGTGAGATGTGGATTTCCATGGTGATTAGTTTGTGGTCGGATCTAACCAGGGAGGAATTGGCTATTGGTGTAGAGCAATGGTTGCCCATGTTAGTAATAACCAGGTCAAGGATGTTGCTTCCACTAGTGGGGATATGAATGAGCTGGTCCACGGCATTGGATTTGATGAATTGCAGGAAGCGTTGGGTATGTGTATTGGTGCATAAGTAGTTTTCCCATTTGATGGAGGGGTAGTTGAAGTCATTAGTATGATAGTGTTGGGTTGGATCCTAATAATTTCCAGGGTGCTTAGGAACGTGGAGTGAGAGTCTTGGGACATGGTTGGGGACCTATAGCAGGCTATGACCTGAATGCCTGTCTTACCCAATGTTAGTTGTACCTGAAATATCTCAGATCCTTTATGAATATGGACACACCACCGCCTTTGGAGCTTCAGTCCATGTTCTGAGGCCGAAAGGTGTGGAATGATTTAAAGCCTGGTAGAGCAGGGGTGCTTTCTGCTGCTTTAAACCAGGTCTATGTTACAGCACAAATGTCGATGTTCTCTATTTTGAGGAGTGCTTCGAGGAAGTGCATCTTGAGATTTAGACTTCTAGTGTTGAGCAACATGACCTTCAGATTGCATTTATTTATAGCTGTTATGGTGGTAATTTGGTCTTTGGAACATCACCTAAAAAAGGCATTATAGGGGTGGCAAGAGCCTTAGTCAGTATCTGGAAACCCAGGGGTGATAGATGCAGGCCATCTCTGGCAAAGCATTGAGGTCTGTCAGTCATGTCATCCTAAGCAGACAGATAATGGATCCGCTTAGAATGACACCAGAAACTTAGAAAATTGTTGAAGTCAATTATTTTCTGCTTGTACTGTGGTATCATTCTGGGCAATGGTAGGATTCTGCTCAGGGCTAGGGTCATACCTACCTTGGCCACATAATCCGAGAGCTCCTCCATGTCTCTTTTCATGTAGTCCAGGGAGGTGTGTCTGAGGTCATTCACACCCACATGGACAGTGACAGAGTCATACTTGTACTTGTTGCGGAGTGACCAAGTGCATGTTATGTGTCAGATTCTGGAACCTGATAGACAGCTGACTGTTACCTTCTCCTTATTCAACCTAGTGAGTGGGATATCAGTGTGCCTCACTATTGAGTCACCTATGATTAGTGTATTGGGCAAGCTGTTTTGCCTTAGGGGCTTAGGTTGATGGGGCACATTGTGTAGGTGAGCTATGTGTCATCTGGTTTGTGCTGCGTTGTGGTGGTTGAGTGCATTTCTGCCTTGGAGGTCTCTGCTGTTGTGGTAGATTTCTATTGAGAGCCTCCGCAAAGGTGGGTGCGTGATTTGTGTTTTTATGTGAGAGCTGTGATGGTGGGTGTTCTGGAGAGCTATGTGTTGCATGTGGTGTGGTGCAGGTGTTGACCTTCTCCTCTTGACCAGCTATTCCAGTCTTGGTTTGAGAGTCCATGGCTTCCAATTTGGATATATAAGTGCATCTCTCACAAGTCTGAGTGTTAGGAGGTAAGAGGAGAGGGTTGTCTGTGTCCATGAGGCAGTTGCTACACTGCCTCAGAATGCCCAAGTTCACCGGGTTAATAGGAGAAAGCACAGGGAACTGTGACCTTTAGACATGCCAGGAGGGATGGCCATTATTGCTAAGTACTGGAGCTGTTTCCTTATATATTCCTTGTACAGGAAAAATGTCACTCAAGGTGTCTGAGTCTGTACAGACCACTGCCAAACACTTGAGGGGAAACTAATACATAGACCTTGAAAATTTAAGGATGAAGTATTTAGGCAGATATTCTGAAGTTAGAAAGAAATCAAGCAGTACTTACTGAAAAATAAAGAATTAGCTTGTCAAGAGTGATGAAAAGATGGGAGTCACATGAATGGCTACTGCCTTGGTACTACTAATGCTGGTCTCAGCACAGCTTCACTCTGTTGGGATACAATACTCCCTTGCTTCTTCTCTCACCAGAAGGAAAATGTTAGCAGCAATCGCAAGAAGAGAAGCAGGCCATGGCCTTTTTGGTGATCCACAGTCTTGTCCCAGATGATGCAAGGATCTGCAGGGTTATAGCCTTTTTCTGGTAGATGCCTTGAATAGCAACCAGACCAATCAGGTATATTAAGCACAGACACTCACTCTCCAACCAGAAAGAGTCAGGAATTAATGCACTCTGCTCCTACTTTTCACCAGGATCAGAATATAACTACAGATGCCAAGCTGTCACCTATAAAGCAGTTATTAAGCTTTCTGGTGATCATCAGTAAATAATGTTGCTAAACAACACCAAGAATAAGTGCTTTGACACAAACTACACCACATATAGCCAAAAGAACTTTTTATTTCTCTAGCGCCTTGGCTACAAATAGCCTTCAAGGAGTAAAATACACAAATTCTGCAGTCATTTTTATAATACCAGCAGCTTCAATCAATTAAGTACTGGAGCTGTTTCCTTATATATTCCTTGTACAGGAAAAATGTCACTCAAGGTGTCTGAGTCTGTACAGACCACTGCCAAACACTTGAGGGGAAACTAATACATAGACCTTGAAAATCTCCTTACAGAATCTTTACCTCCCTACCCCACTTCAAAAAAAGTCTAACCCACCATTTCCAGTCTCACTGGCTTTGCCAATGCTCATATCCAGATTAACTTCTTCCTAAAAGCTTACTTCTTTTCTCCTCTATCAAGCAATCTCCTTCTTTTGTACTCTCCGTGACCTTCTCTCTCACCCCCTTAAGATTTTTTTTCTCCTTTCTTCTTTTTTCTGCCTAACACACTTCTTACACCTTTGAAATGATGACTACCTAGTATAAGTATAACTACGCTGTTGTCCGTGTCTCTTAGTTTCTCAATGATGTCTTGTCTATGAATACTATCCAGCAGATAAATTTTTTTTATTAATTCCATATATGATATGCCCTTTTTCTCTAACTATGTTTGTTAACTACAATATGTATTAATATGTATCTATGTAACTTGTATGTACTTTACTGTAAATGTGGAGCTTTTCTCCCCGGGCCTCCGCTGAAAATGGACATATATCCAGTCGGATTTTCCCGGTCAACAAATGTAAAATAAAATAAATAAATAAATAAATAAATTAACAATTAAACAATAAAAACATCAATTAAAACTTTTAAAGTGACCATGTCTAATTTCATATAACACTTTTCCAGCAACATTCAGTATTCAATCCCTTCGGTATTAATGTTCCATATTTTAAAATAAATATTGTTTCCTTTTTCACAAGATTATATCTATGAACTTCCTTGTTATTATTTTTTAAACAAACTTGTTCTAAAATAGTTGCCTTAAGTCTTTTGGGATCTCCATTATGGTAACTTCTAAAATGCTGGGGTAAGGGGCTTTCTGTCTTACCTGACCTGATGTCTCACAAATGTTCTAACAGTCTAACTTTAAATATTATTTTTGTTTATCCAATATAGAACATATTGCTCGTGCATTTAATAACATACACTACCCCTTCAGTTCTACAATTGTATTCCCTATTTACACTAAAAGGGATGCCATTTATGGTCTGAAAATTATTTACTATATAGGGACATCCCCTACACTTTCTACAAGATCTAGTCCCTTTATTCCAAAGCTGCACAGACAAATTCATGTCTGGCCTTTGAAATTTAGTGTGTACCACCAGATCTCATATACTTCTGCCTCTTTTATATGAGAATACTAACTTTTTATTCACCAGCCATTCTAATTCATCAAAACTTCTCAAGAATTCCCAGTAATGGAGCATGGTCTGTTTAATATTCTCACTCAACACATTATATCCTAAAACTAAAAATAAAGTATCTGTATCCATTTTATTCCTTCTACTAACACATTCCCTTCCATATTTTATTTTTTTATCTCTTCCATATCTAATATTTAATACATGCTTCGCTATCAATAGTTTTCACATCATATCTTCTATTCCTGAACATTGCTGCAGTCTGTTCTAGTTCTTTTTTAAAAACACTCTCCTCATTGCACAATCTTGATATCCTTAAGAATTCTCCATAGGTTCATAGGTTCATAGGTTCATACTAGGCTATCTGCCCGAGGGCATTTACAAGCCTAGCCCATAGTTTTGTGGCTTACGCCACCCCTTTAGTATGGGGAACTATACCCATTATTTTGCTGTGCCTCTGTCGAGCAGTGACACTGAGGTAATCCCTGGGGTATATCTGCGATCTCCCATCCATTGGTCAAGATTTCTCTTGAACAAGGCCAGCGAGGTGCTCTGCCTCACATATACCGGGATTTTGTTCCACAGCATAGGGAGTCTTTGGGTGATGAATCTATCCCTCCAGCACGTCCTATTAATAGCCGTGTCGAGGTTTAAGTCTCCCGCCCTTGTGGCTCTGACGGATCTAGATTTTTGAGGTGAAGCATATTCATCAAATCTGGGTTTGACATGGCCTTGTATGTTAGGCAAAGGTCACCTCTGAGCAAGCGGTAGGCGACTGAGTAGAGCTGGAGTTCTTTCAGTCGGGCAGCATAGGACAGATGTTTGAGACCCTTTATCCTTTTGGTGAGGAACTTTTGTGGCCTCTCCAGCTGCTGCAAGTGTCGGGTCAGATACATTCCGAATGGGGCATTGTACTCAATCATTGGTCTGATGAGTGATGAGTATAGGGAGACTATGACCTCCCTTGATCTAGATGAGAATCCCTTCATGATAAGGTGGGCAATGTAGAAGGTCTTCCTAACTACTTTAGCTACATGGGTGTCGAATGACAGACTACTATCAACCTGGGTCCCCAGGTCCCTGATAACTTCTTCTGTGCTCAGTGGATTGCCACCTATTTGGTAGCTGGGGGTAACCTTGTTTTTCCTGAAGGGTATGACTATGCATTTTTTGGCATTTAACTTTAGGCCATGGCTCTGGCACCAGTTATCCGTTTCTGTGAGACCCTTCTGAAGGATATCTGTGTCAGATGTGTTTTCTACTATGGCGCCCAGTTTGCAGTCATCTGCAAACTTTGTCAGCCATAACCCTCCTGTGTTTGCTTGTACTTCGGAAAAGTAGATGCCAAACAAGAGTGGGCCCAGGACTGAGCCCTGTGGTATACCACTTGTGACAGGCTTTGAGTCTAACATGGCGCCAGCAACTCTGACCCTGTGGGTTCTGTCACTCAGCCAGTTTGCAACCCATCTTGTGATGTATGGGTTAACATTTAAGCTGATGAGTTTTTCAATGATACCCGAGTGGGGTATTGTATCGAAGGCCTTTGCCAGATCAAGGTAGGCTGTATGGACTGCCTTTCCCTCATCAATGGCTTTGGTGACTGTTTCGAAAAAGTCAACCAAGTTTAGAAGGCATGATCTGCCTTTGACAAAGCCAAACTGGGATGGATCCAAAGTCTGCAAATTCCCTATGTCTTTATTCATGAGGTCCATTATGATCCTCTCCATGGCTTTGCAGATAAGGCTTGTCAAGCTAATGGGCCGGTAATTTCCAGGGTCGGTGGAGGCACCGCCTTTGTGAAGTGGGACCACAGTTGCAGTGCGCCACTCCCTGGGTACGTATCCAGAGGTAAGACTATGATTAAACAGCTGTCCTAGCTGTGGGTTTAATTCCTCGTTGAGTTCGTGGAGCACACAGCTGGGGACACCATCAGGTCCCATGGATGCTGTGTTTTTTGCTTTGGAGAGAGCAGTTCTCACTTGGGCGTTGGAGATGTTTGGGGGCTGCAATCGCTTGGTATAGATATCTCTCCTTTTGGGGAGGGGAGAAGTTTGCACTGAACCTGTCAGCCAGTATGTTGGCAATGTCTGTAGGATCAGTAATCTTCACATCATTTTGAACTAGTTCTGAGCATATCTGGGAGTTCTCTCCCAGGTTTCTAACATAGCTAAAGAAGGCCTTATGATTGTCTTTTGAGTCTTTAGCTATTTTTCTCTCAAAATTTGCTTTGGATGATTTTATGAGAGCTCTTAGTTTTTTACTTATAGTGATCAAGGGTGTCTTACCTTTTAAGGATTTTGCTCTATCTTGTAGTAGCTTCCTCCTTTTGTTGTAGAGTTTGTTTATGGCTGGGGTCCACCAGACTGGACGCTTGCCTTTGGTACAAAGAGTCTTTGTTTTGCTTGGGATTGCCTTATCCATGCAGTCCTGCAGGTGCTGGTAGAAGGCATTTGTAAGTGATTCAGCGGCTTGAGTACTGTTTTCCCGGCTTGGGGCCTTAAAGGAGACCACACTAGTCTTTAGAAGTGTGAAGTCGGCTTTCGAGAAGTTCTTTACTGTGGTCTTTTTATTTCAGGTGGGGTGGGATGAGGACCTCCAGCGAGATTAGTTTGTGATCTGATCTCACCAGTGAGGGGTATACTTCCGGTGTTGAGCATTGTGCTCCCATGTTCGTGATGATGAGATCAAGTATGTTTTCTCCTCTTGTGGGGATGGTGACTAGTTGTTCCATGGCATTTGAGTTTATGAATTCCAGGAACTTTTGGGCTAGGGTGTTTGGGCTTGAGTAGTGTTCCCAGTCTATATTAGGGTAATTGAAGTCACCTAGTATGATGGTGTTTGGTGATACATTTATCCCCTCTAGTGTTTTCAGGAAGGCCATGTGAGGTTCCTGAGTTTGTGAGGGTGGCCTGTAACATGCTACAATTTGCAGAGCAGTCTTGCCTATGGTTAATTGCACCTGGATGGTCTCCGATGCATCGTGCGTTGCCACCAGTCTTGAGGTGTGGGTGTCCTTGATGAATATGGATACCCCCCCTTCTTTCTTGGTATTGTCTGGATTTTGGGGCCGGAACGCATGATATGAGGTAAAACCTGATAGTGCTGGGGTGCTCTCAGGAGCCTTGAACCAGGTTTCTGTCACAGCACAGACATCGATGTTCTCCATACTGAGAAGGGCCTCGAGTGCGTGCATTTTGAGATTTAGACTTCTGGCATTGAGCAGCATTACCCTTAGTTTTTTTCCTTTTTTGTGTTCTAGGGTGGTAGGTTTAGAATTTGAGCCTTGCCTAAAAAAGGCACTATGGAGGTGGCAAGAGCCTTTGCCAATATCCGGAATCCCAGGGGTGACCAAATGGTAATTATTCCAGTGCATGCTTTGCGTGACAACTAGTACCAATTAAAAATTGATTCACCTCATTAAACTTCCTATGTATACTCATTTTTATGCACTCACCTACTACTCCACGCAATTTTATATCTAAGAATGAAACTTCCTGTCCACATTATAAACCATCAAAGGCTTTCTGAAACCTATTCCGTTGTATTTATTACACAAAATGTGGTACTAAGTGTACGCCATCCTCACATAAAAAAAATGAAATCATCAATAAACCTAAAATAAAATCTTACATGTTTTTTTAAAAAAATAATTATTATTATATATATATATATATATATATATATATATATATATATATATATATATATATATTCTCTTTCCACCATACCCATAAAAAGATTGGTGTACATGGGAGCAAAGGGGGAACCCATTGCTGTTCCTTGTACTTGATGGTATATTTGATCTTCAAAATAAAAAAATAATTATTTTCCAAACTAAATTGTATTAACTCTAACATATAATATGTTAAGGGACTACTACCCATTTGAAGTCTAAGGGCTTCAGGCCCAAAATTGTGTCTGATATTAGAATAATGTCTCTTAACATCTAATGTTATCCATTACATGCCATCCCTCCATTTAACATTTTTAACTTTCTCTAAAAAAATCAAAAGAGTCTTTAATGTAGGATGGAAGCTACATTACTTCTTTTAATAACACTTTATGTAATATAACACCCACATTGTGTAGAAAATATTTAGTAGCAGAAACTATCGGTCTACCTGGTGGGTTCCTTAAGTCTTTATGGATTTTGGGCAAACAATAAAAATAACCTGGCCCTGTTCCTTCACATGTAAGTTTATTGGTAGCATCACTATCAGTTCAATAACCTAATCTCAAACCTTTTTGAATTAAATGCGTATAACTTTTCATTGCTTCTTCTATTCTATCTTGATTTACTATCTCATATATTGTCCTATCATCCAGCAACTCTAGACACATTTTAGATATTGTTCATAATACATTACCACTATTTTATTACCTTTGTCTGAAGATTTAATAATTAATTCTCTTTGTTTGGAAAAATTCACCAAAGCTAACCATTCCTGTTTTGACAAATTATATTCAACATTATTTTTATTAAAATTTCTAAACAACATATCTAATTCAAAGTCAGCTATAGAAGGAAATTTTTTAATGCCTTTGTGAACACAAGGTGGCATAAACTTGCTCTTACTACTAACAGATGAAGTGTCAATGAGACAATATGCATTCATTTCACTATTACAAGAGATAAGTGAATCAAAAGAATCAATTTCAAGCAGGCTGTCATTACTATCCCTCATACTATTATAATCATTCTCATTATTTGTTGACACAATGCATTGCCTGTTAAAATAATACCATCGATGCAATTTTGTAACCAACTTATACAATTCAATTTTACATTCATATTGTTTCGGTATTACTGTTGGCACAAATTTCAAACCATGCTTTAGCACATTGCATAGATGTTCATTTAAAGAAAAAACAGACAAATTCACAATAAAATTTGCATTATTCAACAGTCAATACCATTTGGTTCTCTTGTTATTCTGCCATTGCTGCTGTTGGCCCCCTCTCTGGGGCTCACGTTCTAAGTATTTTCTTTTCTGTTGCCTATTATTCTCACCATACGAATGAAGATTGTCATGCATGTAATGTCTGTTCGTTGGTGTAGGTAGGGGTAGGTACTCTCTCACATCTTTACCATCGCTATGATACCTTATATTTTCAATCAAAGACACTTCCATGCTGGTACCATTTCCATTTGTCTCTCTCCTTACACCTACCCCTTCCTGAAAACAGACCCAAGATCTGGATTGGAGATTAGTTTGTCTAAAAAAGGCAATACCTTTCTCATAATCTCGAAGGTCTCTTTGAATTTTATGCATTTTTTGTTCTAGTAACTTTTTCTCAAATGCACCTAATTTATCTTGAATCTCACACAAACAAGATTCAATACGTGTTCTCTCTATTAATGTCACTAAGTTATTACCAACATCAGTGATATCTTTTTTAATTGTACACAGTTTTATCGCATCCTGTTCTACCAGGATGTTGGTCCATTCCTTAGAACAGAGATGTGCTGCTTTTTCCCAACGCTGTTTAAAAAGTTTCTCCTCGGGCTTTGTTAAATCAAAAGGCAGAGATGGATATTTAACCTCTCTCAATCCCCAGGGAACTATGTCCAAGTCCAGATATATCTGCAAACTTGTCTGGTTGTGATATGTAGCCATCTCTTTGTTCATTAAATTACTCAGTTTATCAATTAAGGTTTTTACCTCTGGTGGAAAGTCCATAGAACGTTTGCCAACTTCTGAAAAAGGATTAACAACACGCTTATTTCTTGTCTCTGCCAAAAATCTTTCCCATACAGGTATAGATGATCCTTCTTCACTGCCCGTTAATCTCTCACCTCGATCTCTCTCACGATCCATATTGGAACTAAGAAACCCATCCATTGTTCACTGAGAGGAAACCAAATTCTCCTCTCTAAAAATCTGTGGAATATTCGCTGCTGGGTCACTGGCCATCAAAACGATACAGCTAAACATCACCAAGAATAAGTGCTTCGACACAAACAATACCACATATAGCCAAAAGAACTTTTTATTTCTCTAGCGCCTTGGCTACAAATAGCCTTCAAGGAGTAAAATACACAAATTCAACAGTCATTTTTATAATATCAGCAGCTTCAATCAATTAACAATTAAACAATAAAAACATCAATTAAAACTTTTAAAGTGACCATGTCTAATTTCATATAACACTTTTCCAGCAACATTCAGTATTCAATCCCTTCGGTATTAATGTTCCATATTTTAGAATAAATATTGTTTCCTTTTTCAAAAGATTATATCTATGAACTTCCTTATTATTATTTTTTAAACAAACTTGTTCTAAAATAGTTGCCTTAAGTCCTTTGGGATCTCCATTATGGTAACTTCTAAAATGCTGGAGTAGGGGGCTTTCTATCTTACCTGACCTGATGTCTCTCAAATGTTCTAACAGTCTAACTTTAAATATTCTTTTTGTTTGTCCAATATAGAACATATTGCTCATGCATTTAATAGCATACACTACCCCTTCTGTTCTATAATTGTATTTCCCATTTTCACTAAAAGGGATGCCATTCATGGTCTGAAAAGAAAAAAGAGAAAAAAAAAAGTTCCAGTAAATAATGTAACTGCACTCCTTCTCTCACCAGGAGAAAACAGAAGCACTAATCCCAAGATGATGACTGAGAGGCAGAATGTGGGCTCTCCAATAACTGTTTGTCTTCCAATAGATGCTTAAAGGTAAGATGAAAAAAATGGTTTATCCTAAACACTGCAGTGTGCACTAGAAGAGTTAGATGTGAAAGTAGGTAACTTATGTTTTACCTGTCTAAAAAGTTAAGTTTTAGTGGAAAGTCACTATTTTTAAAACAGCAAGATAGATTGAAATGGGGTGGTCACTTTTCTATTCTGGTACTATGGAATACAGTAGGATGGCCAATACATTTAAATAGTTGAAGGGGGGTGATTTCACAAAATGATAATTTTGTGCTTACTCACACCAGCCAGTAAATACAGAGAGGAAATGAGATATATGGTCTAATTAAGATAAGAGGCAGGCAACTAGAAAGACAGTGGTGTTTAAGAACACAACAGTAACCAGGTGAGAGGGTGGGAAAAAAATTCTGTCTGACTCACAAGAGACAGAGTTGTGGTCTCTTTTTAAGTTTTAATATGCAGTTAAAAGCAGAATAGAAGTAAAACACAGTGTAAAGAAAATTCACCGTATACAAAATAGAAAAAGGCAATAAAGTAATACAAAATACAACAAATAAAAATCAAACTAACCTTTCCCTTAAAGCAAACTGTAGCAGAGTCTGAGTGAGCCTCTCCAGTAAAGCTCTGAAATGTTTTATTTTACTTCTTAAATAGAAGGTTTATTTCCTAGCTTCACCCCCTCAGTTCACAGATGATTAACCTTAACTGACCTGTTCTAACTTATATGTGAATCCTTAATTGACCTGTTCTAATTACTGTCTGACTTGCAAGAGACGGAGCTGTGTTCTCTTTTCAAGTATTAATATGCAGTTAAAATGAGAATACAAGTAAAACACAGTGCAAAGAAAACAAATCACAGTATACAAAATAGAAAAAGGCAATAAAGTAATACAAAATACAACAAATAAAAAGCAAGCTAACCTTTCCCTCACATCAAACTGTAGCAGAGTCTGTGTGAGTCTTTCCAGTAATAATGGTGTTAAACCTAATGCTGCCCCTTCCCTCAAACTTAACCCTACACCTTACCTTCACAAAAACCTTTCTGTAACCAGACCATTATTCAGATGAATTTGAGACTATTGTTATGGGGGTATTAATATTGAGAGTGGAAACAGTTTTCTTTTCTTGATATTAATTCATTCAATATTTTTCATTTTCAGTATTATGTATTCAAACTTTTTTGTCAGTGTTTTTGATTCAATATTAAATTAGTTCTATCATATGCAATAGAACCACACACACACACACACACACGCACACACACACACACACACACACACACACGTGTGTGTGTGTGTGTGTGTGTGTGTATTTTTTCTTCATTTTGTACTTTTGTTTTTCTCCACCATTGGTTTTCAGGCATTGTTGGACTGCTCTTTGCTGTTACATATACATATATGAAATATTTGGCTATCTCATTACAAATTATTTAGCATTACTTTATCAGACAATTATAATTTTATATAATTTTGATAAAAAAGATTTTGAATTTGGCTTGTTTGGCTTATTCATTCAGATTGAATTGATGGAGTCCAATAAAGGAGAATAAGTTGACTTTTTATATCCCATCCTCCTGTGTCTGTTTAATGACACATGTCATTTTATGGTCTGTACTAACAACAAATCATTCATGACCTTATCACATTTATGCATTGTAATATCTGTATTAAGAACAGTAGTTTATTTCAGACAAAGCAAAAAACTAATTTCTTTTTAAGTTTTAGTTAGATTGAAACCTGAATAAAATTTGGTGTAAATGATAAAGGAACATAGAAAATATTTGCTTTTTAATACGAGACACCCTATAAGTAAAGTCACTAACTGACTTCAAATATTAATTACACATTCTGAGCTTGTGGGTTTAGCACCAGAGAATAGCATATTGTTATTTAGCATCCATGCCATTTTTTATTTAAAAAACGAAATGACTGGAAGTGAATATCATTATAATACTGTGAAATATATTGTCATGTATTTCCTTTCATTTTTTCATTGTTTTGTAGTTCCAAAGCCAATAAATTGTAATTTTAAATAGTAATGATAAAGAATTAAGAATCACTATATGTGAGACCAATCCCGCCTTCAACCCAAACTGTAATGTGGTGATCAAATGTTACTCTTGGCCATCATGTGTACCTAAGGAAAGTTACAAAAAAGTTCTGTATATCCTTTCTTATTTGATTATTTGGAGCTAAAGGCATAGTTTGGATGACATAAAAGTACTGAGAAGTAAAATCATTTTAAGCAGTGTTAATCTATCTTCCAAAGGAAGAATATAATCCATTCTAGTTCATAGTTAATGAATTATGATTTTTTTATAATATTTCACTGTTTTTGTGTTTTTCACTAATGTCTTGTGGAATAATAACTCTGAAGTACTCTGATAAAATGTGTGCTTTAGGAACTGTGCTATGTCTTGATTTGTAAGTACTGTATTAGTTTTATTTGAGTGGTGCAGAAAAACGCTAAGGCAACCGCTTGTGAAACACAAAGAAACAAAGTAATAGGACACTGCTGAGATTAATCCAGTAAAAAACACTATTTATTGATGTAAGCGCTTTCGGGATAGCCCTTCATCAGACATAATTTTAATACATTAAAAGCAACCATATATAAAATACATGTCATCCAATCATTTGCTTACAAACACCCGCCTATTTTGTAGGGCGGGTTTGATAGGTAAAACATCATTAAGGCCCGGGGGTCTGTGTGCTCTCAAGTCTACAATCCATTTGGATTCTGCCAATGCTGTTCTATGCTTGATGTCACCCCCCCTGTCATTAACCCTAACATTAACTATGCATCTGAATTTAAAACTATGCGTGGGGAACAAGCTAATGTGTCTATAGAGTGCATTGCTTTCTTCACAGTTCCTAATGTTACTGAGGTGTTGTAAGATCCTAACTTTTAACATATTGTTAGTCATTCCGATGTAAAAACATGCACATTCTTCACAATTAGCCATATAGACCAGATTCTTTGTCCTGCACATGGCCTTCCCCTTAAAATAAAAAAATGTTTTCATATCTGGATGTTTAAAATCTATGTCACCCCTGATATATGTGCAGGCCTTACAATTACCACAAGGATGAGTACCTGCTGTCAAATTTAGCTCCAATCTCTTATCCAAGTGTACCTTAAGGGTACAGATTTGCTGTTGTGACAATTAACTTTTGGCGGTCTTTTAGAAATTCGTTTATAAATAGAGGATGTATCTTAATATAGTTGTAGTTCGAGTTCTGAAGAAGTCTGATTAATTTGTTTGACGAAAAACGTTTTTAATATTTTGGCGTTTAAATAAATTAGTGTGTTTCATGAGCGGTTGCCTTAGCGTTTTTCTGTACCAGTTTGGAGTGAAATCGGGTGGAAGTTTTATTTGAGTCTTAATTTATGAAAATGTTAAAAAAATAAAGATTTGTGTAAAGAAATTATGGCTGCATGTGTATTATTGATTCTTAGTATTGTATATCACCCTCAAAGAATTGATCTTGGAAAAAGCAATTAACATTAATTTTAAAAATATCAATGTTTTCTGCAATCTAATAACATTTGTAAGAGGTGAATGTGATCACAAATTACAATAGTAAAAGGCAGCATCCTGTTTTGGTGACTTTCATAGTTTTATTAAGGCTGGAACACAAATCTTCCAATCTTAACATAAGACAGGATATTCAGGTATAATTGCTTTAACAAATCTGCACATCTTTCATGGAAGCCAAAACATTACAAAGCTTTAAAATAATATGAATAGTTAACCACATCAAATGTCTGTTCAAGCTCTAAACTCTTAATAGTCAATTTTTGTTCTTATTAGTGTTATCAGGTAACCTATTTATTGCATGTATATTGCTAATAATTTGTCAATTGATTATGAATCTAGTAATTTTCAACTGAATAATATAAACTATGTTTTCATCTACTTGGTATAGTAGACATGTACAATGTATACTCTACTGAATAATGAAATATAACTATACAGTGGACATGGTGCAGGATATTTGCTTTATAATAGGTGTAGTTACAGACTATGTCAATGAGAGAGGAACTGGATTAGCATCCTGTAATCCTGTATAAACCTTTGTCAATACATGTATGCATTCCTGAGGAAAGAGTTATACATATTCAGAATAATGGCATCTATCCCAGAAACTTTGCTGCCCTTTAATTTCTTAATATGATCTTTTATTTCTGAGAGTACTGACTTTAACAAATAATTTACTTGTTCTTGTGAAAATCAGAGTGAATGTTCTCACCTAGAAAGGGGCCTTTTCACCTAGGTTGTCTGCATGTTCTTCATATATTTTCTCCTAATATTTTTAAAGACAAACAGAATTTCTTCATTGTAAGTTAATTTCTTATTTGATTAACTTTAAACATAATTTTTAGATCTATTGGCTATTCTGTGTAAACCTTTGTGTGTAACTGAATAAGACAAGAGTTGATTTTTTTCTAATGCTATTGTTACTTTATGATTTTTAAATCAATTGATACTTATTTAATACTTTTACTAGCTCCAAAATTTTTCTCATCTCTGAACTGTTAATTTCGATTTTTTAAGCTTTCTTGTTCCTTATCCTATTTGCTTAGCTTATTATAACATTAAGAATGGTCCCTGATCACTCCATTTCAGCTTATTGCTGCACTAGGAATTTACACACACACACACACACACACACACACACACACACATATATATATATATATATATATATATATATATATATATATATATACTTTCATTGAATCCCAAAGCATAGCATCACTCACCTCCCCATTATTATTTACTGATATATTTAGTATATTTAAATAATCACATTTGTAAATCCTTAAGTTTTGTTGTAGGAATGCAGATAATTATGGATGTTGTTTGAGTTTGATCAGATGAAGGGCATGGTACCAGTTTCTGAGCACAAAGTTGTGTGAATGATGAGTACAATATAAATAATTAGTTTCTGGAAATTCATGTATGTTTGTAAGATTAAATGCCACAATCTAATTTTCAAGCACTTTTGTTGATACTAAAGTTCTAGAATCCCTGGTAGCACTTGTACCTTAGTTACTTAGAAAGCAATTAAAATATGCACTCAGAACTGGGCTAAACTTTGTGGTATTTACTAATATCTGTAAAAAAACTGTTTATAAAATTTTGCCCTAACTCTTGGTATTCAATAAATATTCATAAAAGTTAGGTTTCTGTTCTGATATTTGATTATTTTCATAGAAGTCATGTTTGGTGTTCCAGTATGTAGATAATACACTTGGCATAATGACCACCAATCTTTAAAGTATAGCATTTCCTCTTCTGTTTAAGGTAAAGCTTACTAAAACACAATATGGTGTCCAACATTTGAATACATAACAGAAAAAAAATGCTTAATATTGTTTTCAATAAAGTGCAGTATAGTTCCAGAGTAAAGGCTGCAACATTATCAGCTTTAATTACACAATATCCAAAAATATCTAAACCGGTGTCTGTGGGAATCATAGGGTATAAATTCACATTAGCCATTATGAAAATCATATCACAATTAAAAATATACTTAGCTGGAAACTATATTAAATTACATTTTTTTCTGTTTCAATAGCAAAGACTATCATTGAGTTAAAGGCATACTGATGTGTGCCATTATGCACCAAGCTATGCTAATATAGTGCTGATGAATGGGAAAGTGCTTTTATTTATGGATCTGAATTTTATAAGTACATTCATTACTATTGTTATATAAATTGTTTATTTTATGTGGTTGGGGGATATAAGAAAATTACATTACTTTTTAAAGTATTTAAAAGTTATTTATGTGTGGGATAGTAATAAAATAATAAAATGAATTATTTAGATGTTATGATTAGTGTACACCTGGAATAACCTTTTAGTGAAGTGACAGGAAAAGCACTTTGTTAGGGCTATCTATGAATTCAGAAAGGTTAACTCAAGGTTTTAGATGAAATGTTGTCAGTAGTATCTTCACAACAAAGAGGAAGATTTGCCACTAGTTTAGGTAGTAATAATTATAATGTAATAGAAGTAGTTATTGGCAGGAATAAGGAAATGGTCATTCTTAATAAAACATATTCTTTTTATGTTAGATTACAGTATTGGTCATAGAATAAATATTATTAACAATTGGAACATATTAAAAGTAATACTGATTTTGGCACTATATTTGAAGAAATGCATTTATTTGCATACAAAAGGTCCTGAGATTTAAAACAATTATTATATAATGATGCTGTGTTTAAGTTGGTTATTCAGACATATTTGCAATTAAGTAGACTATACCCGTTTTTTTCTTTATTGTAGATACATTCATAGTTGCATTGTTGTTACTGTGAAGGAGTGTGATTAGGTTATTTACCTGAAAGGATGTTTTTTATGTGCCTCTACAGTAGTGGTTTATTCAGCAATGTACCAATCATTTAAAGCATTTTATGCTGGCAAAACAACAAGATGTCTTAGTAAATGTATTAGTGAGGATTTGTATGATATAATGAATGTAGAAATGGAAAGTGCTCTGTTTTGATTTCAGGAAATGTGCTTTCACAGTTATTGATTGTGTGTATTTGTCTTTGCAAGGTGGTGATATTTATAATTTACTGGAGGTCAAGCAAACTAACAGCTCAGTTAATGTTAACCACAACAAGACCTCCAGGTATTAATGATCTTATTAATACTTATATTAATTAAAAATTGCTATACTTTAATATTAATTGGTGTTTTATTATGATTGGTGCATTTTAATTAATCATGATGATATCATGTTTATTTTGTTATTTAAGTATTTGGTTTGAAAGTTTCAGTTCTGATGAAGTTAATGTAACTACTTTTAGATGAAAGTGCTAAACTGAATAAATTCTTAGATTCTGTGGAGAAAGTGGTTAGAATGTTGTGCTTAAGTACTCATTTGTATTTAATGCCATATTTTCCAGACATATTTTTTGTTACTTATATCTTAAAAAGTCTAAATGCATTTCATGTTTTAATCTTAGCATGAAAACCAATGGTTCATGGTCTGATGCGGAAGATCTATGCAGACACCCCCCCATAAATCCTATCCTAGCTAACAGCTATTTATGTCTATTTCAGTTGCTATTACAATAAATAATAAAATGTTTATCTTATACATAACAAACCAATTGCAAGGTTAAACTACAAATTAACAGTGAAGCTTCTTATGTTCTTAATATATCATCCCAATGTGCTACATGTTGGTGTATAATATTAAAAATTGGGCGGAACCAGTTAAGGAAAGACAGTCTTAAATTACATTTTTCAAATCCACTATTTGAGAGAACAATAGGAGGATCAAATCACCTCAAAAAAGACATGATTAGTACCATACGTTTGAGGAGATGTATTCTTGACAGACCGTCTAACTACCACAAAAAAAAAAAAAAAAAATTAAAAACGAACTGAAAATAATATCTGTCCATCCATTATCACATTTCTTACTCCTATAGATTATTTCATATTTTTCTTTTGTAATGGGTTTCTGGATGATGAAAGCATATTTTGTTGAGAAATTCACTTTCACATATATCCCTCATGGGAAAATTATGCATCTATTACCCATTAAATCAGGACAAATACTCACTTATTTGTATTTCCTCATTAATATTGAGTTCAAAAGAGTTCATGGTATTTCAATATTGCTTCCTTTATATAATAACATCAATAAAGGAACATAGCAGTAGGAGGATAATTCACCACAACTTACTTCTGTTTTCTCCAATTGCTCAGAAAGTATACTGCACAAATGAGAGGGAAATATAAGCATGTGAAACATAAAGTAATTATGATGAACAAAATAAAGTCTTGTAGATACTAGGCCTAGCTGACATCCATCTACCAGCACAGATTTTATACCAAAAGACACTTAGAGATAACTTTAATATCCAAGTCTCCAGCCACTTCCATATCCTCCCATATAATACTTCATCTCTTTCTCTCTGATGGTAATTCTATCATCCTTTATCTTTCCTACACTCCATCATCTTTCAGTTAACTCTTCTTATAAAACTATTTGAACTGAAGAAATGCAACTATTTAATAAAAAAAACACAAAAAACGAAAAGTGCCAAAAGTAACTAATAAACAAAATAACCAGTATTAAAAGAAGCAAGCCAGGATCCATGAACCAATATTTATTGAGCGCTTTCATTTTTTGGAATAAAAAACTTCATCAGAATAAGACAATTGCAAATGAACAGTGACTGACCCAACTTATATAGTAATCTTGCTTACAAAAATGTTAATTGGCAATCAGCTTAAAGGTGTAGTCTCTAAAACACCAATACAATAAATACATACCTTGAAATACATAAAATGTATAATATATAAAAAAAATAATCTGTTAAAAACATATATGTAAACTCACAGAAAACATTTCATTATAAATTATATTATATAATTATATAAAAATAAATAAATATATTATGAACTGCATATTATTCACATATATCCTTCAGCCCTTAGTCTAAGTATAGGGCTGATGGAAATGTTACTATTAAGGCCTGGGTATTCGGTAGCATTAGTCCTCATCTGCCACCTTAATTCATAAAACTCTAAAAAGTCATTAACTGGATCCCCCCCATCACCCATTGATACATGCTCTAAAACTGTGGACTTGAAATTGTGTCCCTCATTGTTCTTAATGTGGACTGCCAGGGCATTTTTGATGTCCTGCTTCCTGATGTCATAGCAGTGCTGATAGACCCTACTTCTATGGGCATTAATAGTCTTGCCAATGTAAAAACATGGACATAACTGGCAAAGGGCAAGATAAACTACAGATTTGCTACTGCAACAAAATTTCTTCTTATAGAAATATTTCCCATAATTAGGAATATCAATCTCAGTGCACTCCATGATATGTTTACATTGAAGGCAAAATCCACATTTCGACATACACCCTACTTTGATGTCAATAATATTGTTTCTCTCTAACATGATTTTGAAGGAAATGTCCTTCTGATAGACAATTTGTGGGGCCTTTCCCAATATTTCAAGATAATCTTGACTGGTGTGAAATAAATTCCAGTTATGCTGAATAATCTGGGTAATTTCAGAAAATTGTCTGTTAAACTTAAAGATAGCTGACCTTTTAAAATCAATTCCTTCCTTAGGTAAACTTTCATTTTGAATAATGCCTTTACCAAGTAGAGGAAATAGTACCCCCCTATGCCTTTTATCTATAACTTCCTGTAAAATAGGTTTCAAAAACGGTTCAGGGCTGAAGGATATATGTGAATAATAAGCAGTTCATAATATATTTATTTATTTTTATATATTTATATAATATAATTTATAATGAAATGTTTTCTGTGAGTTTACATATAAGTTTTAACAGATTATGTTTTTCATATATTATACATTTTATGTATTTCAAGGTATGTATTTATTGTATTGGTGTTTTAGAGTCTACACCTTTAAGCTGATTGCCAATTAACACTTTTGTAAGCAAGATTGCTATATAAGTTGGGTCAGTCACTGTTCATTTGTAATTGTCTTATTCTGATGAAGTTTTTTATTCCAAAAAACGAAAGCGCTCAATAAACATTGGTTTGTGGATCCTGGCTTGCTTCTTCTAATACTGGTTATTTAGTTTCTGTTTTTCTACACATTGTGAGTTGTTTGGCATGGAAGGAGCAGTGCTTAGTGAACCACCTACCATTGCAAAACTAGCACAGTCACTACAGACTTTGAACTCAACGGTGGAGAATTTAGCACTCTTAATGGGTAGATTGATCCAACAACCTACACAAGAGTTGCCTCTACGTCCTGTTAGGTCGGATGACCATGGAGATGAGGCAGAGAATGTTTATAGTGGCATTACTCTGGCACAATGGCAGCAGGAACGCAGATCACAACCTAACCAATCGGGTGAGGTTAATTTACATATGGCTTCCAGTTCTGACAACAGGGGGGCCACTACTTCCTACAACGGAAGCGACACACTAAATCAGTGGCTTGAGACTGAATGTGAATGGTGTTCTATCCCAGAACAACGAAGTCCTGAAGGTAATGGCTCGTTGAATGACCAACTAAAACAATTTGAAAAAAGTGTATTGGAATATCGGAAATTACAGCTAGAAAACAACTACTTAAGGGAGTGTAAGCGAAGAGAGGAAATTCCAAAGGGTCTTCACACATGGAAGTATCCAACAGGGTTAGTCAAAGATTCTCTATTACATGTTGAACTTCTTGAATTATTTAATAAACATGGTTGTGAACTTTTAGACTGTCTTATTAGAGACAATGAAAGAAAGTTACTTGGTATATCAGCCAAGGTAAAGACTCTAGATGATAGTATACATTTGGATTTGCTATTTGAACTTAAACAAAATGACTATTTCAATATCTTTAAAAGGGTGGACAATAATATTTGTGATCTTAAACGGAAGAAGGATAATAAATTAAAGAGAGATGAAAATGACTATGCCCAATGGAAAGCCTACCCCCACCCCCCTTGGGACAATATAGACAAACATTTTACACAAATAATTCTGTCAATGATAATCTGCATGTCGCTGATGTCAACAGGGATGATAATTTTGATGAATTTCACCCTGACCCTTTAGAATATCCCCCTCTGAGGAGGTCCGAGCAACTGAGGAACCAGAGAGGGGGTACGGGTTATTACAACTGGAATCACAGGGGGAGGGGGAGGGGGAAAATGTATTAAATGTATTAAATGGATCAAATGTATTTAATATACTAAATGTATCTAATGACTTGGATAGTTCTATAACATTTGACCTTAACCCCATGACCCCAAACTTAATTCCTGATGCACATTTTGTATGTAATGAGGTAGTGAGTGAAGGCTTTCATGACACATGAAACATTTTAAGAAATACTTGTGGTGATTTTAGTATTTATAATTATACTGACTCTATTTTTGACCAGAAATTGGCAGATGTATTTGATAAAGGGCTTTCTTTTGTCCCATGTAGAGATGCAGTATTTGATGAAGTATTAATTAATTTAAAGATTTACACAAGGAAGTTAAACTTACAGTTTTTATTCAAAGGAATGTCTTTTAATTCTATAGATCATGAACTGTGTAAAAAGACCAGCTTATTTAACCCCCCTTGAACCCTTTAATACAAACATTTGAGAGAATGTGTGAACATGACATACGTAAGCTTCTTAAAAACAAGAGAAAGTATTCAGATTTGGACAATAATTTAACTATATATGAGAGTAAACTAGTTAGAGATGTATGCAACAATAAGGCAATCAGAGTCATGAAACCTGACAAAGGGGGTGGTTTGGCCATCATGAATACCAATTCCTATGTAGAAAAAATGCTTGGTATATTATATACTGATGTATGTTGTGAAATTAGTTTGAATGAGAAAAAACATACTGTACAGGAAAGTTGATGTAATTCTAGATGAATTATTGTTAAATAGGGAAATTAGTTTAGATGACTATAATGTCACGGCAGTCAAGTCTCCTAAAATTCCCACCATTTTTTGGCATACCAAAGCTACATAAGGATATAAGTAACCCACCCCTTAGGCCTATTGTTGATGCAAAGGCATCTAAAACATATTTTATTTCTAACTTTATAGATATTCAATTAAAAGCAACATTAAATAATTGTGGTTGGGTTTTAAAGGATTCATGGGACTTCCTAAAGAAAATAAATAAGGACATGTATGATGACGGTCTCATTTTTGTGACAATTGATGTCAAGGATTTGTTCTCTGTTATCCCACATGAACTGGGTGTGGAGTGGTTTTACCTATTTTTATGTAGATATACCAATATTAGACATGAGCTTGTTAGGACTATTAGAACCTTAATGGAATTCGTTCTAGACACTAATGTCATTGTATATGAAGCCCAGCTCTTCAAACAATGTAAGGCTGTAGCAATGGGGGCTATATGTGCCCCTATATTTGCGAATATTGTTCTGGCTTTTTGGGAGCTAGAATTAATTTTCAATAGTCAATATGCTCAACATTGGAAGTATTATGGCAGATATTTGGATGACATCATTATCCTGTGGCATGGTAGTATGGAAGAGCTTAACAGCTTTTTGTCCTATATAAAGCAAAGTACATATTTTTTAGACTTTACATATACAGTAGGGAATGATGCAACAGACTATTTGGATATTACCATCAAGAAAAATGAGTATAAAAAAGATTTTACAACAACACTATTTAGAAAAGCTACTTACTCTAATACCCACCTGCATTTCAATAGTTTTCATCCACTACACCAGAAGAAATCCTTGGTAAAGGGCCAAGCTGTTCATTTGGCCCGTATGACTTCTGAATGGGACGGTTTCTTACAGCAAATTGAAGTATTGAAGAACATGCTTTTGCAAAGAAGCTACCCTGAACCATTTTGAAACCTATTTTACAGGAAGTTATAGATAAAAGGCATAGGGGGTAGTATTTCCTCTACTTGGTAAAGGCATTATTCAAAATCAAAGTTTACCTAAGGAAGGAATTGATTTTAAAAGGTAAGGTATCTTTAAGTTTAACAGACAATTTATTGAAATTACCCAGATTATTCAGCATAACGAATTTATTTCACACCAGTCAAGATTATCTTGAAATAGTGGCAAAGGTCCCACAAATTGTTTATCAGAAGGACATTTCCTTCAAAAACATGTTAGAGAGAAACAATATTATTGACATCAAAGTAGGAGGTATGTCGAAATGTGGATTTTGCCTTCAATGTAAACACATGGAATGCACTGAGATTGATATTCCTAATTATGGGAAATATTTCTATAAGAAGAAATTTTGTTGCAGTAGCAAATCCATAGTTTATCTTGCCCTTTGCCAGTTATGTCCATATTTTTACATTGGCAAGACTATTAATGCCCTTAGAAGTAGGGTCTATCAGCACTGCTATGACATCAGGAAGCAGGACATCAAAAATGCCCTGGCAGTCCACATTAAGAACAATGAGGGGCACAATTTCAAGTCCACAGTTTTAGAGCAGGTATCAATGGGTGATAGGGGGGTCCAGTTAATGACTTTTTAGAGTTTTATGAATTAAGGTGGCAGATGAGGACTAATGCTACCGAATACCCAGGCCTTAATAGTAACATTTCCATCAGCCCTATACTTAGACTAAGGGCTGAAGGATATATGTGAATAATATGCAGTTCATAATATATTTATTTATTTTTATATATTTATATAATATAATTTATAATGAAATGTTTTCTGTGAGTTTACATATATGTTTTTAACAGATTATGTTTTTTATATATTATACAGTTTATATATTTCAAGGTATGTATTTATTGTATTGGTGTTTTAGAGACTACACCTTTAAGCTGATTGCCAATTAACATTTTTGTAAGCAAGATTGCTATATAAGTTGGGTCAGTCACTGTTCATTTGTAATTGTCTTATTCTGATGAAGTTTTTTATTCCAAAAAACGAAAGTGCTCAATAAATATTGGTTTGTGGATCCTGGCTTGCGTCTTCTAATACTGGTTATTTAGTTTGCTGTTTTTCTACACGTTGTAACTAATAAACAAGATAAATAAGCGCAATGGTCCAACCAGTCCCAAAACTCGATCTCTTATTGTACAAGAAAATTCACATTAATGCTGCCATTTCATTGGTCATTACTTAACTGAGAGTTATTTAAAAATGTGGGCTAGGTTGGTTTAGCATACTCATCTGAAGAAGTTATAAGGATGAAAACGTATTTGTTATACTGCCAGCATTAATGTGAATTTCCTTGTACAATAAAGCGATCGAGTTTTGGGACCTGTTGGACCATTGTGCTTATTTATCTTGTTAACTATTTAATAAGCATGGGTATAAGTGCAACCCTAAGTAAAGCTTAAAATATATGTGCACTATTATCGGGTTTTATACTAGGTTAAGGATAACAGTTGTAACAGTTCCAGTGTAGCTATATATATATATATATATATATATATATATATATGCAGGCATGTAAGTAAACCTATGACTAATTATTAAAATTGACAAAGTAGGATCCTGCATTTCTTCACATAATTGATTGAATTTGCTCTCTGTCCTGCCTGTCATTCTTTTACGTTAGGTGAAAACATAGAATAATATCTTTGCTGGCCTCAAGAGAATAGCCAATATTTAGATTAAATGTCTATTAACCTGTTTGCTACATTTTAATTTGACTTTTAAGAGATTAATTTAATATATAATAACTTTCAATGGTATATTTATACATCAGAATTATGCATGACCATTAAGTCATCTTAATGCATTTTTACCACAACCTCTGGACTACTTAAAAGCAGAATTATTTCCATTGGTATTTAAATCATAGTTTTGAGATATTAAAAAGTCCCATGACTTCAGTATCTCTGAATAATATATTTTTGATATAGTTTCTCTTCAGCTTAGTTTCATCTCTGAGGGATATCAGATGTTTCTTCAGCACTCCACCAGCTGTTCAGGGAAAGAGAAAAAGAAAGAAAAGAACACATTTGACATACTTTTTGTAGCTGTATGCAGTCTCAGTAGTTCAACAGGTGGCAAGCTTGTCTTTGGTGAGAGAAGATCAAACACTTGAGGGTTCTAGTCTCACATCTGATAGATGGCTTTATTTAAAATACTAACACTGTAGTGCAGCATAAGGGGGCTGCTGCATTTCTGAGTGGGACATCCTTTGGATGAGAGATTAAAATGAGGCCCCATCTGCCTGAGTTTATGGGAGCTCAGGTGGCTGCAAAAGATGCTATAACACTTATCAAAAAGACTAGGAGTCCTTTATTGTATACAAAAATAACTCTCATTTACAAAATATTTATATATTTACAAATATTTACATATGTACAAATATATAAATATACAAATCTGTTTACACATATTTATAGTTTCTCTTACAGTCATGCTAACTTTCCATCCCTATTAGACCTCCACTCCTTTTTCCATAACCACCATCTGATTTTACTTAATATTGTTGTTAAAATCCATTTACAATTAGACATAATTTCATTTATTCTTTCATTCCATATAACCCATATAACATAAAATAACTTTTTATCTACTCTTTTAACATATTATTTACTGCTATTGTTATACTATTCATATTTAATCAGATTCATGTTTAATTTATCCACTTTTATTATATCCTCAAAAAATCTTCTTTACATAAATTTCCCCATAATGTTTTTCCTCTTACATTTCAAAAACACATGTTCTGTAGTTTCTTCTTGTTGACAATGTAAACATATTATAGCAGTTTTCTTTTTATATGGCATATTTCCTTTTATTGGCAATTTATCAATTACCAGTCTACACAAAAATCTTGACATTCTACTTTTTGATTACACCATTTGCTTTTTATTTTTGCAGCCTTTATTTTTTCACGTTACATTTTTCCATGGTTTTATGTAGTAATGTTCTATTATTACATTAGTATACCATGCTTTTCTATCTTTTTATATATCATCAATTTTTAATTTTCTCAGAAATATTTTTCTTTGTAAAATTTTATCTCTTCATTTATGCACTCTTTTTCTTTTTACTATTTATTACCATACTCCAAAATGTTTCATATTTTCATTTATACAGATGTCCTACTAATCTCTCATCTTTTTCATTTATCCACTTTAACACTTTGTGCAAATTTAATGAAGCAGCATGTACCGCTGGGTTAATTAAACTTAAAGCTCCTTCTTCTTTATTTACAAAACTGCTCTTTTTACTAGGTTTAAACTAGAACGCAACCCAAATAAAAAAAAAATCATCTGCAATAATTCCTTTTCAAATGCTCTTGGCAACATAAATACACTTGCTAAGTATGCTATTTCTCCCATCAGTACAGAATTTGTCACATAAGCCTTTTTTCTGAATGATAATTTATATGTTCACAGAAAAGACATGTTTGCTTTACGTCTTCTGTTTTTTTTTCCCATTGAATTTTACTTATATTTTTATTCCCAAAGTTTATACCTAACACTGAAATTTCATTGATTGCAAAATATATACCCCTGATCTTCACTATATCACCTAAACCTTTACTTTTTTCTTTATTTAAAGCCATCCCTATCATCTCTCGACACTCATTTGTGTAAATTATTACTTCTTTTATCCAAATTTTGTTGTTTGCAATTATTATAATCTCATCTTTATATATTAACAGAAGTGGAATTCTTAATCTTTAAGGTGTTATATACCCCACCTCCTTCATTTTGTAATTTATTTCACATACTATGACATTCATAACTAATGCAAAGCATATACAACTCATTGGATATCCCTGTCTTACATCACTCTTCATATGTACCTCTTGGCGTAACCAGCCATTTACAAGCATTTTTACTTTATTACTACTATATGCTGACATACATAATTTCCTAACTTTCTCAATTATATTATAATTGTTTATTACCCATAAGATTTTATGCCTAATTGTGTCAAATGCCTTTTTAAGATCTCCTATCATGATTTTAGCTTCTTCTTTTCTGTTCATATTATCCATAATTTCTCTATCATTAATAATTCATGACAAACATTCCCTTTTATACTATATATCCTATCTTCTATAATATTTTCCATTTTAGTTTCAATTTTTTGCATTATTTTCATAATCATTATTATTCAGTACTATTGGTCTCCAGTCTTTTTTTAATCCTCTTCTATCTTCCTTCTTCCATATGAATTTATGCATTCTACTACATAATTCTTTATATGTAAAACCTTAATGTAGCCATTCATTCAAAATCTTAAAAACTTTTTTTGACAATCCCTTAAATTTTTATACATTTCTTACCCTATTCCATCTCAGCCCACAGCCCAACTCTATATTTATGTGTCCTAATAGTTTATCTTGATCATTTAAAGAAATCTCATCTTCCAATTCTTTATTCTCTTTTTTCTGTTAACCTTCTTACTTTCCATGTTTTTCACTACCTTATTTTTTTCTTTAACATTTCTTGCACATATTGTACTACACTATTTATAATCTCTTCTTGAGTTCTTTCTATTTCACCTTTTGCATTTTTTATTTCTCTCATTACACTATCATCTTCTTTTACTAATCTACTTAAGTAAATTGATACTTTTCTTTTTTCTTGCAAAAAATAGCTTTGCTTATATAACAATTCTATTTTTTTTTTATTTCTTTCATATAATTATTTTTCTTTGTCAAAATACTTTCTATCATTATGTTATAAATCTTCCAATGCATTGTTATATGTTCTTTTATATTTTTCTTTCTCTATTTTCTTACATCATATTGCCACATTTTTATATCTATCCTTAAATATCATCCACCATTCAGTTTTTATAATGTGTTCTCATAGTAATATGATCTTTCCATAACTGTAGCACTAATCTCTTTCGTTCTTCATTCCATGTTTTTGCATTTTTCCTTTTTATTCCTTTTTATATATTCCTTATTTTCCTTTATCACTAGTGATATTGCAAGAAGATCAGAAATCCCTTTTCAGTTATGCCCCTTCTCCTATAACTATATATGATAATATAAAAGAATCAATTTCAGTTTTATACATACCCCTTTTGTAAGTCCATTAATTTTTTCCCAAGTTTTAACTTATCACATCTTATAAATTCTAACATTTTCTTATATAATTTCCTTTTTTTATGCTTGCCTCTTAAAATCACAGTTAAAGTCTTCTGTCTTATAATATTCATATTTATCACTACATAGTCTAAAATCTGATGAAATAAGCTTTACATTTCTTTGCAGATAGTATGCACATATAATTTTATAATTCTATATACTTATTCTTTCCATTTTAAATATATGGCTGGGCCTTTCCAAAACTTTAATTTTCTTCAGGTGAAGCCACTCTTTTGTTGATTTGGATGTATATTTGGGGTCATTGTCATGTTGAAAGGTGAAATTCCTCTTCTTTCTAGCAGACACCTGAAGGTTTTGGGACAAAAGTGACTAGTATTTGGAACTATTTATAATTCTCTCCAACTTAACTAAAGCTTCAGTTCCAGCTGAAGAAAAGCAACCCCAAAGGATGATACTGCATCATACTTCCGTGGGGATGGTGTTCTTTTGGTGATGTGAAGTGTTGGTTTTGCGCCAAACGTACCTTTTGGAATTGTGGCCAAAAAGTTAAACCTTGGTCTCATCAGACCATAACAGATATTCCCACATGCTTTTGGGAGACTTGATGTATTGCTTTACAAATTTTAGCCAGGCCTGGATGTTTTTCTGTGTAAGAAAAGGCTTCCGTCTTGCAACCCTACCCCATAGTCCAGACATTTGGAGAATTCGGGAGATTGCTGTCATATGTAGTACACAATCAGTACTTGCCAGAAATTCCTGCAGCTCCTTCAGTGGGGTTTATACTAAGTGATCAAAGAATCTCTTCTTTGAACACATAATAATCAACACATATACAGCGAACATTGTAAACCACGAACGGCCACGTCCTCAAATTTTTTCCCCGGGATTACAGGTGGCGGTTATCGGGAATTGCCCTTTTCTTCAATGTAGAGTGATCTCAGAGTTGGTATATTTAGTTAGGGGGTGTGTGTGGGGCAAAGCCCCCACTTAATTAGTGTTTTAAAGTTTGCTTTTTATTTTACAGCCCCGAGGAAAAAATTTGAGGATGTGGCCATTCACGATTTATAGCATTCACTGTATATGTGTCGATTATTATGTGTTCGAAGAAGAGATTCTTCGATCACATAATATAGACCCCCTTCAGTGTTTCTGTAGGTATCATGGCAGCTTCCCTGACCAGTTTACATCTTGTCTTTTCATGAATTTTGGAGGGATGTCCAGTTCTTTGCAACGTCACTGTTGTCCCATATTTTCTTCATTTTTTGATGACTGTCTTCACTGTGTTCCATGGTATATCCAATGCTGTGGAAATTTTTTGTGCCCTTCTCCTGACTGATACCTTTCAACAATGAGATCCCGTTGATGCTTTGTAAGCTCTCTGTGAACCATGGCTTTTACTGTAGCAGGCAACTAGGACAGCTGAACTTTATTTGGTGTTTATCAGAGTCTCTTTAATTGATGGCAGGTGTGTACCCAAGAATACTGAATGTTGTAATTAAATCAAAAGGTGCTTCAACAAAGTATTAAGTGTGTGCACAAACAACAAAATATTAGTTTAAGGTTGTACATACTTATGCGACCAGCATATTGTAAGTTTTTTTTATTTTTTTTATTTTTTCCCCTAACAGATTTGTTTGTTTTTCAATTGAATTGTATAGGGTATATGTCACAATAAAGGTGGGAAAAGTTTTGAAATGATTTATTGTGGTCTCATTTTTTTTATATCACAAAAACCTGGCATTTTAACAGGGGTGTGTAAACTTTTTATATCCACTATATATACATATTATATATATATATATATATATATATATATATATATATATATTCATATTCATTCATTCACATTACAGCATATTTCTGCAATAAGTATACTATCCGCTATGCTTATAAATTTATTAAGCTAGTTTCTTATTACTGTTCTGGTGGGATTCAAATCTACAGGCTAAATCATTTTTATAATTCCTGTATCAGGAGAAACTCTATCCAAATGCCAGATAAGACAGAGAAAAAGCAGAGAAACATATATTTGTAAATGTTATATGTATATATATATATATATATATATATATAATATATATTTTATATATATATATATATACATATATATATATATATATATATATATAATATATATTTTTATATACATATATATATATATATATATGTATGTATACACACACACACACACACACACACACACACACACACACACACACACACACACACACACACACACACACACACACACACACACACACATAATAAAAACATTTATTTGACTAATATTACACAAGCTTTCAAAAGTGTATCTACTAATTAAATGACATTACACTGTGCACTTGTAGAGACTGGCCATTTTGTAATAATTTTGGGGACCAGAACCTCTTATTGATGAGTCTATTCATCGACGTGACAGAGCAGGCACAGCTGACTGAAAACCAACTGATCAAAATATACCACCTTTATAAGTATGAAAATCATACCTTGCAATTATCCAAGTTTTTGCCAAATGTCCAGAGTTTTGCTATATATTTTTGGTCTCTTCCTCATAAAATTTGTGGTTTTCTGACAAATCAGTGAGGATTTAATTTACTAAATAATGACAGACATTTGAGTTTTAGACTTCACATATTTCAGAAAATGCATAGTAATACAAAACCTGTTATACTAGAAAATTTTTACATTTATAAGAGATTGTTCTGTCACATGTAGTACACAACCAGTACTTGCCAGAAATTCCTGCAGCTCCTTCAGTGGGCTCTATATTATGTGATAGAAGAATCTATTCTTCGAACACATAATCGACACATATACAGCGAATGCTGTAAACCGTGATTGGCCACATCCTCTAATTTTTTCCTCAGGAAAAAAATTCAGTTGGCAGTTATCGGGAATTGCCCTTTTCTTCAATGTAGAGTAATCTTGGAGTTGGTATATTTAGTTAGGTAGTGTGTGGGGAGTACAGCCCCTCACATCGGGGGGTGTGGGGGTGAAGCCCCCCACTTAATTAGTGTTTTAAAGTTTGTTTTTTATTTTACAGCCACGTGAATTTTTTTCCCAAGGAAAAAAATTTGAGGATGTGGTCATTCGCGGTTTATAGCATTCGCTGTATATGTGTCAATTATTATGTGTCTGAAGAAGAGATTCTTCGATCACGTAATATAGACCCCCTTCAGTGTTTCTGTAGGTATCATGGCAGCCTCCCTGACCAGTTTTATTCTTGTCTTTTCATGAATTTTGGAAGGATGTCCAGTTCTTTGCAATGTCACTGTTGTCCCATATTTTCTCCACTTTTTGATGACTGTCTTCACTGTGTTCCATGGTATATCCAATGCTGTGGAAATTCTTTTGTACCCTTTCCTGACTAATACATTTCAACAATGAGATCCCTTTGATGCTTTGTAAGCTCTCTGCAAACCATGGCTTTTGCTGTAGCAGGCAACTGAGTAAATGTCAGGAAAATCCTACTAGGAGAGCTGAACTTTATTTGGGGTTAATCAGAGTCTCTTTAATTGATGCCAGGTGTGTACCCAAGAATACTGAATGCTGTAATTAAATCAAAAGGTGCTTCAACAAAGTATTAGTTTAAGGGTGTGCACACACAACAAAATATTAGTTTAAGGTTGTGCATACTTATGCAACCAGCATATTGTACTTTTTAAATTTTTTTATTTTTTCCCCCTAACAGATTTGTTTGTTTTTCAATTGAATTGTATAGGTCACATTAAAGGTGGGAAAAGTTTAGAAATGATTTATTGTGGTCTCACTTTTTTATATCACAAAAACCTAGCATTTTAACGGGGGGGGGGGGTAAACTTTTTATATCCACTGTATATACATATTATATCTATATAATATATATGTATTCATATTCATTCACATTACAACATATTTCTACAATAAGTATACTATCCGCTATACTTATAGATTTATGAAACTAGTTTCTTATTACTGTTCTAATGGGATTCAAATCTACAGGCTAAATAATTTTTATAATTATAATCAGTGAGGATTTAATTTACTAAATAATGACAGACATTTGAGGTTCAGACTTCACATATTTCAGAAAATGCATAGTAATACAAAACCTGTTATCCTAGCAACTTTTTACATTTATAAGAGCAATATTTAAAATTTGTCCCTATTTTTGGACCTTTGTTCCCCAATTATTTTAGACATTGTCCAGATTTCTTGGGGTAAGAGGTTGAGAGGTATGACATGGAGATTGCAGTACGGTGGAGATCAGGGCGTATGCCCTTTCCCCACTATACAGGAGTCTTTGAGTCAGTATATATAATTAGCAGGTGGATTGGGATGCGGGAGTACTTGCCCCTTCAAAAAAAAAAAAAAAACATTGTGTGCTTTTCTTTTTTTGATTCTTTGTGGATCTATGTTTATTTTTTGATATGTAGATGTCTATCATTGGTGGATCAACAAGGTGTTTTTTTGATGGAAGATTATCTTCCTAAATCTGACAGTACATTTGCAAATATATTCCACATTATTTTAAGCTTATCTAATAAAATAATTGGCAGCTAGGAGCAGGGCCAGCCTTAACAATTGTGGGACCCTATTTGGACCATTTTGGTGGAGCCCTTCATCTGGTCCCCATCTACCACCCCACCTCTCCCTCCACTTGCTGTCTTCTTGAACTTAAGAATATTTCAGATTAGGTACCAGGAATGTATGCTTTTACTGTGTGTTAAAATGAACCAGTATGTTTATTAGTTTAGATTTTGTCTTAAGACGTGTTAAAACAGAAGTAAACTACTCGTCTCCTGGATTACTCCATATCCAAGATTTCCTGTAGTTCCTCTATCAGATTCTGCTTACGTCACTCAGGCACACTGTAAGGGGCCTGTTTGATGCTATACTGAGTTTGTTTGTCAACACAGTGTGTCAACAGATGAGTGCAATCTGGCTTCTGAACCTAGGTAGGATACAACTTCACACGTTTACCTTGTTTCCACCGCCATACTTTTTAATTTTTTTTTTTTTGCATTTTACTTTAGTTTTTTCTCCTGTTTTTTCTGTGTTTCTCCTTTTCCGCTTCCCCTCATTTGGATCATGCCACATGATTACTATTCATTATATCCCATGCCCCACAACTGTACATATTCGATATTGTTTATTATTTTCTCAATAGAAGCATTATACTGCATGACGTTATGACAGCGTACAGGTACTCTTCTTACCTGTTTTACTACTTATTTTACTGATTAAATTATTGTATCACATTTGCTTATGATTGTGTTCATTTATGCATATTATCCTGACATGCTTCTCTGCATGCTTATTCTTACATTACCACTGCTGCGCTGATACTGATTGAAATTCATTGATTCTTTCATGGCTTTCCATTGTGTTAATGTTTTAACACTTTAAGCAAAGTGAATTATTTTTCTGTCCACTTCTGCTTCCTACCACTTAGCACATTTGTCTCATATTTCACTTTTTGGGATTATTTTGCTCCTATTTGTGACTGCAGAAAGCATTTCTTTGTCATACTGATGAATTGGTAACTTTCTGTCGTAAGTCACGGTACTCAGAATTTATCTCTCATCACAGTGTCTACATTTTTTTCTGCTTACTAGTGTTTGTTTTCATGTTGTCTGAGACTGACTATTCTACAGTTATTTCTTGAAATTTTATTCATAAACAGCCATTCATAAACCCCATATCAGCAAGAGAAACAAAATAAAACAGCACCTCTCTATCAGTCTTCAAAATAAGCCTGATCTTGCCTTCTGATATAGTAAATGTAGTTGTAAAGAAAACAGATGGTTCATCTGACCAGTTTTGGGTTAAAAACTCTGCTGAGCACTCAGCAACAGCAACTGACTACTATAGGAGTGTGAATAGCTAACAATGTCAGCTGTACAAGAGGCACGAAGCTGCAGTTACTAATAATACTAATAATGCTGGACTTGTAAGTACTATGAGAGCAAAACTACAGAAGGAAAATGCTTTGCACTTTACTGCAGAGTCTCTTAGGCAAATTGCTGGATTGTGAAGGGCATAATTACTCTGTCAAAGCTTAATGTGGTGCCTCCTGAGGGAGGAGGCCCCACTGGGCCAAATTGGTCCAATTAGGCTAAGGCCAGCCCTGGCTATGAAGTCCTAAAATCACTAGTGCCTCTAAACCATAGTAATACTTTCTAATAGAAAATAAGTTCCCTTTATTATCATTCCCCCATCCTTGAAATAATCTGCTTCGTACAATAATAACTCTTCAAAAGAAACATTCATTTGTATATACTGTATTCTCAGTCATACCATGAAGGTACCTGTAATGGATTATTTGATAATCAGTAGGCATAACTTTCCAGTGATACTATCCCAAATTAACTAGGTTTGTTTAAAGGTTCAGCATTTCTTATATTATATTATATTATATTATGAAGAAAGATTAGAAGGCAATATTACAGGTTACCCTGTTGTATTCTGCTGTCCTATATTTATGATTAAACTGGCCCTATTTACATATGTTTCAGATATGCCCAGTGTGAAGAGGAAAGGAAAAGCATATAATGATGAAATGCGGTTCCTCCCTTACATTAGACTAAGTATTTAAGTAACCTCACCCAACGTCCTGCTGCCACTATGAATTGTAATTCCTCTAAGCAACTTGATCTGCTGTTATTACTAACCATTCTATAACAGCATGGCAATGAGCCAGCTTTACTAATTACTTATTCTGTTTACAAAAAGTCAGATGCACGTCAGTGCAGGTTATATATATGCACTGTCCCTATTTTTACAATGTTTTGAAAGCAGACTGCATATATATATATATATATATATATATATATATATATATATATATATATATGCATACATACATACATACATCTGCCTCTAGCTATCTCTCTCTTTCTGTCTATCTGTCTATTATAGGTTCATAGGTTCATAGGAGGTTACTAAGCTAATGGCCCTAGGGCCTCTACAAGCCTAGCCATGTTATACCTATGTTCCCTTAATGGCCTTGTTTAGATGGTCATTATTGACAGAGCAAGTCTATGATCAGCACCGACTACCCCTGTCCGTAAGGGTGATAGGTGCCACCCACAGGTTGAATTTACAGTCTCCCATCCAGTTGTTGCACTTAAATATGGTTACTGAGGAGCTCTGCTTCACATGACTTGGGAATTTATTCCAGAGGAGTGGCAATCTCTGGGAGATCTCTGACTCTGCAGCATGTTCTGTTAATGTCACAGGCTAGGTTGAGATCCCTGGAGTGAGTGACTCTTGTTCCATTTGACTTGCAGATGTGCAGCATTTCCATGAGGGCACGGTCAGAGACTGCTCTGTAGGTCAGGCACAAGCCACCTCTCAGCAGCCTATAAGATACAGAGTGCAGTGACAGGGCCTTCAGTCTGTCCATGTAGGTTATGTTTTGAAAGCCCTGAATTTTCTTGGTGAGAAACCTCTAAGGTCTCACCAGATTCTGCAAATGTATGGTGAGGTACATAGTTGGGCATTCCCTTTTAGAATTCAGATGTAGCAAAAGAATGCTTTATGATTATCCTTAGCTAGGGATGCTTCATAACTAGCTTTAGAGGACTTTACAAGATAACTGATTTATTTGTTCAAGCTGTAGAGGGTATTCTTCTTTTGCTGAGTAACTTCTCTCTTATTCTTAGAAATCAGTTTCTTCCTTTTCTGTTTTTTTCAGGAGGACCTGGTTTTGATCTGGTCAGGTACAGTTGAGTCTATACAGTTGTTTAGGTGGTTATACAGGGCATTTGTGTACTGCTCTGTATAGGAGTTATTGCTGGCTGTGTTAGAAGGGGGTTTTAAATGTTTATATATCATTTCCTAGTAGGCTGTAGTTTGCTTTGGAGAATTTTTTCAGTTTTTTGCTACTGTGCGGGTGTCATGTCTGATCATTACTTCAAAAGTGACAGATTTATGGTCTGACCTTACCAGGGAGGGCAATGCACAGGGGGTAGTGCTGTGACCTCCCATGTTGGTGAGTACTAAGTCTAGGATATTTTAGCCCCTTGTGGGGATGCAGACTAGCTGTTCCAGGGCATTTGTATTGACAAAGTGCAGGAACCTCAGGGTGAGCATGTTTGTGCTTGTGTATGTCATCCAATCCATGGAAGGATAGTTGAAATCACCCACTACCAAAGTGTTTGGCTGAATAGTGAGTGACTCTAGTAAGTCCAGCTAGGTGGTGTGCTTCTTTTGGTTCATGGTGGGGGACCTGTAGCTAGCAATGATGTGGTAGGGTGCTTTACCTGTAGTTAGCTAGACCTGGAGTAGTTCAAGAGAGTCATACTGTTTAACCAGCCTCAAGGTGTATTTGGCTTTAATGAAGATGGATACACATCCATCTTTGGTTCTTTCATTCTCATTTTGGGGTCTGAACGTGTGGAAGGCATTGTAGCTGTCTACATCCTTGAACCATGTCTCAGTGACTGCACAGATGTTAGTCTCTTCCAAGGTGAGGACTGCATCCACGGAGTATAGTTTCCTGTTTAGGCTCCTAGCATTAAGCAGCATAACCTTGAATATGTTTCAAGTGGATTTTTTTACATTGGAAATTTTGTTGCTTTGACGTTGCCTAAAAAAGGCACCATGCAGGAGGCAAGCACCTTTGCCAGTATCCAAAAGCCAAGAGGAAACAGGTGAAGATCATCTCTGGAAAAGCATTGTGGTCTGTCAACCATGTCTTCCTAGGCTGACAAAAATTGGATCCCCCTGGATTGACACCAAAAGCAAAGCCAGTTTTTGAAGTCAATCATTTTATGTCTGTATTGTGGGATCATCGTAGGTGAAGGTAGAATGCTGCTTAGGGCTAGAGACATACCTGCCTGGGACACACAACCTGAGAGTTTGGTCATGTTTCCCTTCATATAGTCCAGAGTGGTACATCTCAAGCCATTCACCCCAACATGCACTATGCAGTGGCGGCTGGTGACTTGAAATGAAAGGGGGGGCTGCAGGAGACAGCAGAATGGGTGGGGCCAATAGGAAGGGGTGTGGCCAACTAGAAAGGGGTGGAGCTATGCTCAAAACCACAAAAACTGGGACTTTAATTAAATACACTGCCCTGGGTGCCAAACAGTCATTATGAGACCAATCAAGACAAAATGAAGTGAAGAAGAAAAAAAATATTTCCATGCATTGGCTACATGAGAGCTTACTTAATATCTAGATGGAAACAAAAAGATTGTAAGGCATGAAAAAATAAATTACTTTTTAAATACATTACTGGAATGCCAGTCAAAATCAGGTATAAAAAAACAAGCAGCTCTCAACTCAAACCACTTCTCCTTGCACTGCAGTTTTAATTATAATTTATATTTAGCTTTATAAAAGTACCAACCAACATACTGAAAGAAGCAATACCCCCACTTGTAAAAATGTTTCTTATCCAAAAAGACCTGCTGCCTGACAACAACTATCTACTTGTTTCATGGAGAAAACATGATCAAAGTAAAAAATGAACAGCAAACAAGAAACAAGCTCAAGATAAATTGCTTAAAGAATTACTGCACAAGTTATAGACTGGCATTCTGTTTAGTTTACAGGTAAAGCCTGCAAAGATGACTGAAGTTCCCAACAAATGTAATGAGCTTCTGAAAATAACGTAATCCTGTCATTTATTACAAATACTGTCATATGCATTTCAGTACTTAAGACTTACACACTATCTAGTTATGTAAATATTCTCTGCATGACAACAACAAAAAGGCCTTCAATGTTGGTAATTCTTTAACAGCATGCTTTTTAAAGCTTACTTGCATCTTACAGTCTCGAACAAGCTTACCTGATGGTTATTAAAGCATTGTTACTTAAACACAGAGCAACAGGCACTGCAATGACATGCATTTTCTGAATAAGAAGCATAAATCAACAGTATAAAAATATGACAGAAAACCAGAATAGTCTTCAAAATCAAGGACAGATGAAAATCCACTGTAGTACTTGTGTCTGCCTTGGATGGGGGGATACTCTGCACATTTACACTGCATAACTGCTGCTTGCCTTGCTTGGACACATCCAGAGTCACTAAGTGGGGGAGTGAGTTGCAACAAGTATGTCACAATTAAAATTGTCTCTGGCTGACGGTGATGGCCTTGAGCAAAAAATCTGGACAAAGCCATATAGAGAAGTAGGACAAATGCCCAAAAATAAGGGCAATTTTTAAATATTGTTCTAATAAACTTAGAAAGATAATAGAATAGTAGGTCTTACGTTAGTATGAATTTTCTGAAGGGTATGAAATCTGAAACTCAAATGTCTATCATTTTCTAACTTCAATCTTTAATGATTTGCCACTAATTTGCAAAAAAAAAACACAATTTTATGAAAAACAGACCAAAAATGTGATGCAAAAATATAAAATACCCACAGAATACAGCTGAGAACCTGTCAAAGAAGGGACACTTGTAATATTAGTATTGTTAACGTGAGCAGCCGACAAAATAAGATAATCTACATGCATTTCCGAAATGAAAAGTAATCTAAAACCGATCTTTACAATTATTTATCAATTGTAAACCCTCCACATTTTCTTCCAAATTTGCCATTTTGTGGAGGGATTGTTAGGGGTGAGCAACATTTTGAGCCAAAATCAGGGACAGTTGAGAGGTTTGGATATACCTAATTCTATAAAATGATTTATTTGAGTGCACCTCTCATCCTCTTAGCACAGGAAATTTGGACAAGGCCAAATATATTGGGGGAACATATGAACAGTACTAAAAGTTGCTCTAGTATAAACATAGTCAGTTGACAGAACAACAGGTCTTGCTTTAGCATGCATTTTTCTGAAAAGTATGAAGTCTGAAGCTCAATGCCTGTCATTATTTAGTGACTTCATTCCTAAATGATTTGTCAGAAAACCACAATGTTTATGAGTAACAAACCAAAAATAAGAAGCAAAAATCTATTAATTCTGCAAAAATCTGGACAGTTAAGAGGTATAGTTCAGCTGGGGCTGAGTTTGCCGCCCTTCCCCTCCTCACAAAATCATGGTCAAATGGGGCCTCCCCCCTGCAGCTATTCCAGTGTACCATGATTTGACTATTTTACCACATTTACCATAAACACTGTAATGTGCATACTGCTTTACTTCTACAATGATGTGAATTTCATTTAAAAGTTTTATTTTACATTTTACAGCACAAACAATAACAGAAATCTGCTAAACAAAGCAATGCAGTCTCACAATGAAAATAGACTTAGCATTAAAACTTCTCTGCCCTTGAAACTCACATTCATTGAAACAGCATTGAAACCCACATTCAAAGAAAATACATTTTGCCAGTGGCAGATAAAGATTCATTTTGGGCTGTTTTCAAATCATAGGCCCCTTGAACATGAAACTTACACATGCTCTTTGATACACCTTCCTGACTGTATTAAATTATATTCCTTGTATAATACAGTACAGTTGAACTGCCCAATTCAGAACATTGCCATCGTAAAAGTCTACTCAAACTTCAACAGTCCACCAGTATCAGTAAATATGCATGATCTCTGAAGACGTAAAAGCCATATAAATAATTCCACATTAAAGAAATCTGTTAACTAATGAAGAGGTTACTGCTAGCAAAGAACTTTATATGTCATTGTTTCATCTACAAATAAAGTGCCTGTTGCCTTGAGGAATAAATTTCTTATGTTGCATTAAAAAAATTATAATGCTAGTAATATCGCAATAGGGAATGGATGGCAAACTGATAACAAGTTCATAGTTACTAGGTATCTTCGCCAAAGAGGACTGCAACATGTTTGTTCACAACAAAATACAGTATCAGCAATGAATCTACCTACTGTGGGAGTAGAACCCACAACCGTCTGCATTCAAAGAATGTGCACTACCTGTTGTGCTATTTACAATACAAGCAGATTTGGCATAAGCAGCACTAAACTTTTGTTCCCCTGCAGCTCTCAGCTTCTTGTAAAATCTGCTCGACACTCAGCTGCATCTCTGAACTTTGCAGCACAAGAAATCTGGACAAAGCCAAAATTTATTTGGGGTGGGGGACAAAAGCCCAAAAACCAGGGACACATTTTAAACATTGCTTGTATAAAGTTGCTAGAATAAGATGCTGTTACCACCATACATTTTACTGCCAAGTATTGAACCCAGGTCCCTGTGCAAAACAGCCAGAGCAGCATAACACTATGCTAAATCATCTATTTTTATGAAAGATAGGAAGACTGAAACTTAAATGGCTACCATTTAGTGAATTCAGTTCTCACCATAGCTGTCAACATCTTAGCACAAAACACCTGAACAAAGCCAATAATGGGGGAATACAGCCCCCAAACATATTCAGTGAGTTCAGTTATCACCATAGCTCTCAACCTTGGCACAAAAAACCTGGACAAAGCCAATAACGGGGGAATACAGTCCAAAAAATAGGGACATATACCATAAGCAAACCCACACAAACACAGACAGACTCCACACAGAAGGCACCCCAACCAAGAATCAAACTAGACAACCCATAACTGTCAGGCAACACTGCTACCACTGCACCACTGCTTTAAGTAACAAAAATACAGAAGCCACAGATTTTATGAGGAACAGAACAAATATGAGGCAAAAATCTGCAAATGTTTTAGAAATGGTGGTGGGTAGGGAATTCAGGCTCTTGTCACTTGGGCCCAAGGTACAGGGTTCAAGCCTTATTATCTACCCACCATCATGAAGCAACTGGGGCATTTTTCACACACACACGTCTGTGAAATAAAAACAGGATTTGCATGTGATCGCATAGGCTTTTATCCTTTCTCATTAGTATATATATATATATATATATATATATATATATATATATAAATATATATATATATATGTATATATATGCTCTGACATATTTTTTTATTATAAATAAAATGTACAGCAACATGTCCATGTAAATAACACTTTATTTTAACTTTGTATTATTATATCTTTGTGTCTCTTTAATTATGTGATAACTACAAGATCTGTATTTCTACTTGATTTTGAATTATGTATACCTTATTTGTCTTTTGTGTTTTATACAACTGTGGAGCTTTTCTCCCCAGGTCTCACCTGAAAATGGGCACCTACCCAGTCAGACTTTTCTGGCAAACAAATGTCAAATAAATAAATAAAAATAAATATAATATGTACAAGTCTTCTAATGGACTTACATGTATTCTAAATGCTATCACAACCTGGAAACGCTAGCTTGCCTCATACATAAATTGTTTTGATTTAGGATCTGATCCTGGGACTTCTAAATATGTAAACAAATACATCAACTCATTGATTGGCTCACTGATTTCATTTAATTTATTTTCATAGCCAAGTAGATGAATTGGTCTAGCATGACTCTTTTCTGCAACAACATGCAGCAAAAAGTGGCAATATATTTGAATACATTCATAAAAGACAAATGATTTGATAACAAAAACTGAAGACTGTACATACAAGTGTGATTTACATTTGAGTTAGCCCACCAGACCCCCTTACTTATATGTACTACCTCCACAGTCACACTATGAGGTAAAGGAAAGCTCCACTATTAAGAACACAGAAGTTCCACAAAATGTAGGATGAGCACGTAATCTGTATTCCCATTCTTACCACAGCAAAGTACAAACCGAAATATATATATATATATCACACAGATGCATATCACAACACAAACACTTGCAAAGTGCATGCTTAATATGTGCACCATCCACATTTATATCACAACACAATGACTTCTAAAGCACTCACCTATTATGCACACAATATAAACACTTAACATCAGTATTACTTGTATTTTATCACACTCACAATTATAGCTTCAGATACTGTTCAAATGAAATTCCTGTGTCGTATCATCCTACTACAACAGTAATGCAGAGACTCATACATACATGCATGCATATATAGTATAATATAATATAATATAATATAATATAATATAATATAATATAATATAATATAATATAATGTAATTTAATATAATATAAGTACATACCAGATGTGTAACTAAAATGTCAACAGAAAAACCACTAATTACAGGCCAAGCAGGGTTTTGGCATGGCATGGGGCACCCCAATTTTCTGAATAGTCAAACCACAGCAGTACCTTGTGAAAATAAACCAAGCTTCACCATGAAATGGTGCAAAATGTCTTGCTTTGCATGAAGTGATAGCTCATTTTATTAGCTACCTGAAAATACTATTTTTGAAACTATATATATATATATATATATATATATATATATATATATATATATTCTAGCTATGTGATAAGCTCTAAATCCTACTTATTGTCCCCTGCTTCGTAAGAATTCCCTAAGAACACTTGAAAGAATACACATAATGCAAAATTCCAGAGTGGGTTTGCATTGACGGTCTTATTGGAGTTATAACAATTTTTGTCCTGTACTAATCAGTTCTTTTCTGATGTATCCCATTATCTATCCAGCATGTTTTATCTCCTCACATTGCTGACTTTTAGATCACCTAATATGAACACTCTCACTCCTTTAGCCTCTTAATTTTGCAGCTGGTACTTTCCCTTTACTGGTGAAGCCTTCTCGGTGCTAGCTTATTATAATATCACTTTGCTTTTCTTTCCATTTAATCTAACATGCTATAAAGCTGAACATCCTTACAAGCATGACAACCAGTTTGCCTTCTGCCCTATTTGTATTAAAGACAGAGAGAGAGAGAGAGAGAGAGAGAGAGAGAGAGAGAGAGAGAGTGTTCCTTCCTGGTGCATTACAAATAATGCCACTAAAAGCATGAAATAAAGTACTAAACCTTGCAATACCTTTAATATCAACAGCCTTTTCCTCAAAATACACTTTATTTGTTCCCACATTCTTTGTGTAGCTGTTAAACTAGTGTTTTAAACAGAAACTGTTTGTGAGCCCCTTATATGGTACAGTGTCAGCTTTTCTTTTTTTTTTTATTTTGTTTAATCATTTATCAGGTAAATGAACTTGGGCCCTTTACAGCCAAAACCATAATGTGCACCACACACACACACACACACACACACACACACACACTCACACACACACACACACACACACACACACACGCACACCTTACCTGCTGTTTCCCCGATCGGTCCGCTCTTCCAAGCGATCCATGAATGCCCCAATCGGTCCTCCTCCTAGCTCGGTCTCCCACAATACCCTCCATAAGTGGTCCTCCTAGCCCACGCTTTGTCTCCTGCGATATGTGAGGAGGCTGGAGCCTCCTGCAATTGGCCCAGCCTGTGGGCGATGCAGTCCGGTGACCATCTGGTATGTGCGGTCACCACCGCACAGATCTCTGGGTCGGAAGGGTGGAGTTAACTCCCTTCCCTATCCAGACTGCCTAACTAAGCAGTTTGGAGCTCAGTAATGCCTGAGCATGCATGCTTTGAGTTCTGGTCTGCCTAACACAGCAGCCAGGAACGAAGTACGCATGTGCAAAGTCCGAGAATTTCTGTTTATTTTATTTTTTTTGTATATGTTCTATGGGACGGTGGGGGGACTGGGGACTGGGACTTTATTTTATAAACAGGTGGGGGGGACACATTTTACAGGTGGGAGGGCTGCAGTCCCACAGTCCTATAGCACGAGCTGCCCCTGGCACTATGACAGAGTCATAGCGGTAATTATTGTTGAGTGACTTGGGTGATTGCATGATTTGATAGATCCTGGGCACATGACAGGCAGCTGACTGTGATCTTCTGCTTGTCCAGCCTGGTGAAGGGGACATCTGTGTGTCTCATTATGGAGTCACCTATGACCAGGACATTTTGTTTTGATGTGTTTTGCCTTATGGGTTTATTTGCTGAGACACTGGTGTGTGTGTTGTTATTTGTAGTGGAGTCTATTTGCTTTACGGTGTGTGCAAGTGGTTTGCGCTTGGGATGTCTCTGATCTTTTGGTAGGTTTGTGTTGAGTATCTCCCCGTATGAGGGTTTATGTGCTGTGGCCTTCTTTTGTGTAAGAGGTGATGTGTGTGTACTGACAACCTGTTTGATGTCTGGTCTGTTGTTATGTGAGAGAATTTATTCCAAATTCATACTGTAATTACATCTCTCACATACTGTATTTGCTTGTTTTAGGAGTAAGTGATTGCCAGTATGCATAAGACAATTACTACATTGCCTGAGGATGCCCATGTCAATCAGGCTGGCTGGAGAAATAGTTGGAAACTGACCATCCATTATGACAGGTTTTTACCATAACTACTATTGGAGAGTGGGCTAGTTTGACCAGATTTTGTTCTAGGATCCACAAAGAGGCTTATTCTATTGATGGGTAGAGGTGAAAACTATGACAATGCTTCTCAGTGTGCAGCTGAGTTCCCCACAATGCAACAGGGAAGGTTGGGAGCATTCACTAACAGATGTCTAGGAGAAATTTGTCTTTCAAGGCATTTGCCTCTATATAGGGCAACACTTAACCCGGTTGATCAGTGTGCAGCTACACACAAATATGAGGCTTAAATACAGGTGAAATTAAACACTTTTAAGCTAAACTTACAATGGGGAAGCACACATTGAACTTTCCTCCAGTAATCTTCAACTCAGATGAGGCTCAGACTACATACTTCAGACACAAGGGTAAAGGCAGGGCCCTCCTAATGTAAGATTGATGAAACAGTGCTCAAGTATAACAATACAATCTAGATTCAGCAAATATGAATCTAGAATATGCTATGTACTAGCTACTTAAGGCAACAGAACAGCTTTTTTAAAGTACAGAAAAATACAGTAAAAATCAGCAAAATGATAAAATACAGTCAGCAAAGTGCAAAGAAAACTCAAAAAGTACTTTTTTATTGTAGAAGTGGATGCTTTGGATTGCAGCAGAATCTTTCCAGACCTCTGCAAAAAAGTTGCCAGACATTGAGCAGCTCTGGTTAGATGACCTGCGATGTGCAAACACAAGGCTTTCTGTGCTATCAGGATGAAAGACTTTTAAATAGTTAATCCCTCAGGCCAATCAGATAAAAACATAATAAACTTTAAACTAGCAGTTTCCTACTCAGATGGGTTGAATTCAGCTCTGCACTCACCAGAGTGCAAAATAACTCTCCTAATGTAAAACAAACTGGTTTTGAGCTCAAGTGTAGTAACAAATGCTTTACGGAATTTCTGCAGTATCAGAAATCCTTGGAAATAAGTTCACTAACCCTGACAAATATTCAACACAATAGAGAACAATGAGAATACTGTTAAAACTACCAAGAACAGTACAGTAACAAACAGATGATGTTTCTTTAACTAGTGCAGGCTGAAAAACAGTGATAAATTCAACAAAATCAATAAGTGTAGCACAGAAGTGTCAAATAGTAATGAGACAATAAGAGCAACTGCAAAAAAATATTTATATCAGCTTTGTAGGTCCAGATGGTTTTAGAAGCAATCCAAGTCTTGTAGTCACAGGTGTCCAAGCCAGGTACAGGGGAGCTCTGAATAAATAAGAACAGTTTCCCAAATTTGTAATCTTTTATACCAACAGAACAAAAGATATTTAAACAGTTATTCCCTCAGGCCAATCAGATAAAAACACAATAAACTTTAAACCATATATACATACTTTGTAGTTGAAATGCAGTTATGTCAAATGTGTGCTGGGGGTGTGCTAATGTTCAAATGTTGTGCTGTATGAATGTAGTGTATGTTGAAGTGTGGGTTTGCCAAATCCAGAAGTGTTGCATATGGAGTTAAGTGAGGTTTCTTTGCCTAATTCCCAAACTTTCAGTTATACCAAATGTTTCAGAGATTTAGACTGTGTGTGATCAGATGTGGGCTTGGGTTAGTAAAGGGATAGATTTAGTGTTTTGCTAATGTGTTAGTGCATATGTTTTGTGTCTGAACCTGTCTTATTTAGAAGCAGTGGTAGTGTAATTGTCAGTATTGCAGAAATGTTTTTTCTAATATGAAGTGCAGGGTTAGGGTTAGGAGCAGTGTTTAGATTAGGGGTAGGGTTAAATTTAGGGTTAGCAGGTATTAATAAAGTAATGGAAGGGGACAAAGCCCTTCCAAGTAAAGAAAACATCACACATCCCCTTTGTATAATCGCAGTCTACTGCTCTTAATGCAACATGACCAAGTCAGCATTATATTAAAAATAAATGGCCTACCAAAGTAATTTCTCCACTAAACAGCCTTGCCTTTCAGTAAAACATTGCTTCCACATAAAGGTTTGATTTCACAATTATATTATGGCTGAACCAGAAGCAAACAGACATTAACCTTCTACAGCAGAAGGAGTTCATCTCAATGCTGATACTCTCTAACATGCGATGATAGGTTCTACAGGAGTGCAATAAATAAGCACGTGTAACACAATTCTAACCCAGTGGCTCATGCAGAGCTTAAAACCTGGTAAGTGCTTCAGTATTAAATTGGAAAAGTTCAGTTTGAATGGCAATACAGCTATTGAAAAGAAATTATCATATATTACTGTGCACATGCCTGAAAACTACAGTACCCTTGTACCAGGTAACACTTTAATTGTACTAAACACTAGGAAAAAACAAGTTTATATGTACAGTTATAAAATAATAATAATACATACTACATATTGTAAAATGTGAATATTACAGTTTAAAAAAATAATGAACTTAACTCTGTATACAAGACATAATTACCTTTTTCTTGAAGATCTCAATGTGTCCACATACCTAACAGCTTTGAAAAGTATATTTAACTTATACGTAAAAACTATGACTAAAGTTAAAATTTTATTTTTCTGAGCCCTATTATTATTTATTGTAAGTTGAATCCTCTAAATGTCCATTAGTCCTTTGGGTTATGTTCATTAGTCTGTTATACAGATGAGAGGACAGAAATTTCATGACTGTCAAGAGGCAGGATATCCATACTTTAAGAAGTCCTGGATTAGTCATAAGGGTCTAGAAAAAACAAGGACTGAATACTATAGACAATTCTCAGTTAAGAGTCTGGACTCACATTTTATCTACAGGAAGTTATTGTTTCCCATCCATTTTTCTGCCTGCTGTTTCAAACTAGACAAGTTCCATTCCATTTCTTTGGCAGCTTGAATGATATTCTTCCACTGGACAAAGGAAATGCTTCTTTCTAATGAGTTAAATAATTTTGTTCCCAAATGAAGAAATATCTTATTTTGGCTGGGAAATAATTCAAATTTTAATTCCATTTTTCTTCAGAGATTTAACTAGTGGCAAAAAGCCTATATTTTTCATATCTTTAGATGAATAGTCATTAATAAAAATGTTAGATCTCACAGTAGGTGGGGGTTTGGACAAGCTACTCTTAAAAATAAATTATTTTTCTAAGTGGGACATGCTAACAATGATGGGTTTGGGTGGAGGACTGGGTTTAGTTTATTGTTTTACCAAGGATATGTGTACTTATTCAAATGATCTTGAAGGTCAAGAATTATTACAAGTCAGGCAGTAACAATCTGATCTCCTTTCATATTCATTGGGACACATTATATTCCGAGATTGTTTCTGCATCACCTATTCTACAGACCATTTACATTTTTTAAGCAACAGTTATCTTGCTTTAGGATAAACTCAATTTGTGTTTTTTCTTCTCCCAGCTTTCTTTTGATGTCACTTAGAGAAGACTCAACAATACTAATCTGGGTGCCTTGGCATATTTTCAATAGCTCAGTTTGTTTATTAGAATTCTCATGTACAAAGTCCAGTGTAATGTCTAATTTATCATTTTGTCAAAGATAATGCGTATATGGTAGTGACCAATTGACACTTTAGTTCTTTTGTAGTGAAGCTTCATGTGAAATGGATGTTATTAATCCTTTCCTTTTGGTCTTACTATAAGCATACTTCTCTTCTTTTTGACCTACTACCCATCCATCCATCCATTCATCCATCCATCCATCCATCCATCCATCCATTTTCTATGCTCACTTTCATCTATTTTGGGGCTATTTGAGATCAGAGACACTCTCTGAGAGCAGCACGTAGAAGGCAGAAGCTATCCCTGGGTTAGATGCAACCCATCATATCATTAACACATTCACATTACACATGATGTTTATTTCAGACCTACCCCTACAGCCCATGTTCCTACTTTCAAATAAGATTGATATGCAACCATTAAGTACACAGAGGCATTATCTGCAGATCATTTGAAAACATATTTCATAGGATAAAAGCTAAAAAAATACAAACAGAAAATAGAATATCAAGTAACTAATAAGGATCTGCCTGTTTATTTGAATATTTACTTACTCCATAATAGCTATTTAAATTTAGAAAAAATATAACTTTCTAAAAAGTTGATGCTACTGTACATTTACAGACATGTGTTGACAGCAATTTGTACATACTTGTGCTATATTCCCAAAGTACCTTAATGGAGTTACCCTATATTGGCTGTAGGTTTTGTCTCTGCATTTGTTTATTAACTATGTAAGGTAGTATTAAGCTGGCAAAAATACAACAGACTGGTAATTAGGTCATGCCCTTGTTCGAAGATAACATTTCAGCACCCCAGGCTACAAAATCAGCAGAAAGAGAACAAACTAAGAGTAATGAAAAATCTGACAGCAGGCAGAGAGCAAACCTTTCACTGGGAAGAAGGGCAGAAATAGAAGTGGATTATGTGAATAATGTGAGACAAGGAGCAAAGGCAG
>NC_056728.1:1345030727-1345055727 GCF_019279795.1 Protopterus annectens
TATATGTATTAACTTACAGATCACACTATAGAAGTGTAACCGTAAGAGCACATCCTAATACCCACTATTCCACTATTGTGTTATTTAATATTGGTGTAGAAGCAGTGAATTTTATTTTTATAAAAGAAAATTGTGCTTTAGTTTTGCATAAGTTCAACGTTTGATACAAGTTCAAATATTAATATAAATAAAAGGCTATTGTTGTTCTGTTTATTTTTTTTTGTTTAATATTTTGTCTGTTCCTTAGTTTGCATTTAAAAGTTGGTATCCCACAATTCCATCAGAGGGGGTAGGGTTACAAAATTATGTATGCAAATTATATGTTAATCTGCATGCAGATTTTTGGCCAGTTGTACCTATTTTTCATGGGCCTTTGTCCAGATTTCTTATGATTCCAGGTTGAGAGGTATGTCACTTACCCTAGTGAGGTTTGCAGTGGTAGTAAGCTGAGCAGGGCAGATCAGATCTCCCTGATCTCAACAGGAGTTTCAAGTTCTTCCTGAAGGATGTCAGACATTTTTAGGTCAGCTGAGGGATATAAACTCTCCAACATGTCCTGGGTCTGCCCAGGAATATCACTGTAATGAATTGTCCCTGGTATGTCTCCTGTGGGAGGTGCTATGGAGGCATCATCACTAGGAGCTTAAGCCACCTTACCTGGTTCTTCTCATTTATAAAGCACTGTGTTCGTGTATGTATGTATGTATGTATTTATTTCTTTATTTATCCATCCATCCATCCATTCATTCTCCTTTGATTACCAGGAAAGTCCAACTGAGCAAAGCCCCTTTCCAGCAGATGCCCTGGAAAAAAGCACCACATTATATACATTGGTATATACATTTTGCATGAGGTAACAGTAAAACTGCAACATATAACACTGAGGTATATGTAATGTAACAAATGATCACCATGGTACGCTATGTAGTAATTAGTACATGTTAAGGCCACAGAACATTCAGCATTATTTTACAGCATATCTAAACTATTAAACTATAATTTTAGTACTCAGACAGACGATGATGCATATGAATATTTTATCCAGTTATTAACCTGCGACCTTTAAACAGGAGGTAAAGTGTGAGGATTTTAAAATATTTATTTGTTTGCATTAGGAAGGAACATTGCAGTTGGTCTGGTACAAATGCATGATTGTTTTGATCCATGTGACTGGAATGGAATTTTAAATAATAAATGGAATAAGACTGCAATAAGAAAGGAGCTTAGTTATGGGGTTTTTACAAGTGCAGAACCATTTTGTTGATGGGTACTTTTTCAATGAAATATTTAAACTGTAGAAGATATTCCTGATATCAGTTTGGACAGAGCTCCAGTCTGTCAACATATACAGAGTTTAGATGGTCACCTTTATGATTTTTTTTTATTTTTGAGTGAGAATTAAATATATCCTTCCTTATCACTGTTGCAGTATTCCTTACTAAAAGGATGTCCTGCTGAGGACAGCCAAATGTCTGGCCAACATACCATAGCCTTAACTCCTTCCAGGTGCTGTATGTCAGACATAAGGTACATAAGTGATATACATGCACCTAATCCTCTGAACTTATTTGCTACCAGTTTAGATATCTACTTTTTGAATTTGGTCTGCAAATCATTCATTGTGTTGCTTCAGTTGGTGAGCCTTTGAAAGATAAGTTCCCCACTAAGGTCTCTTCTTTCCTTTTTTCCTTTAGTTGTATTGCCTTTTTTCATATCATCCAGAAAGTGGCAGCGCAACTGTGGGAGGCAGATTCCCCATAAAGACAGAAATCAGAAGTGCCTTTTTTTGTCTAGGTGCTACCCACGACCATACTTAGTGTGAAATTTATTAGACGTTTGTACCAAAGACCCTGTGTAGCTGACTGTTTTCCCTTTCTATATATTTAGAGAACCAATGTCTAAAGCTATTAGCTCAGGGAACAATGGCTTTGGAATCTGCTTACCCTGACATTCACCTCTCACTTAAGAAAAAGTTTAAAAAGATGTATATTGAGACTTCTGCTGTCCAGCCTGCTCTGGATATCTCCATCAGGTTGGATGAAGAACTCGAGGACCTTCCAATACAGATGCCAGCCTCCTCTGTCATGACCCAGTTGCAGGCCAACATGGGGCTACCTACCTGCATGTCTTCTGAGTATGTGTCTATCTCTGCTGCAGACAAGAAAGGGGAATTGTGTCTCATTATTTCCAAGGAGCCTAAGGGCATTCCCCAGATTCTTGTCAGGGAAGAAATTCCTGGTTCTGTTATTGAAATTAGGCAGGGATCTGAACCCTCTCCGTTTATTAGGGCTGATGTTCCTTTTAGAAAGAAACAAAAAAAAAAATACACTTGTGGCTCCTGTAGCTAAGGACCCACACAAAGAACAGCAGGACTTCACTCAGGGTTTTTTCAAAGCCCTTATGGCTTTGAAGCCTCTTCAGGGCCTGTCTGCTTCTTTCTCTGTTCTGTGGTCTTTTGAAACCTTCTAAATGCCCTCAAGATTCTGATTCCTGTGAAGAAGATATGGAGTTGGATTCTAGGGAAGAGTCCTCAGCCTGCTTTTCTCACATCCATTCCCGCCTTGCTCTTGGGTCTGAGGAAGAGGATTCCCTTTCCGCTGATTCTCCCATAGAAGAATAATCTTTTGGGAATACTATTGTTTGCATGATGGAACATTTTATATGGGACTGTTCCAAAAGTTCTGATATCCAGAAGGGGTACTATGACCTCTTGCAGATTGACTTGTCCAGGCCTTCAGAAGTCCCTCCAGTGTTGGATGCCCGGTTAGACATGCTTTCCTGTGCTTCCCACGTTCCTCACTTTTAGCCTCTTACTCCAAAGAAGCCTGACAGGTTCTATAAAGTATCTGAGGCAACTTTTTGGATAAAAGCCCTTCTTTTGACCCTGCATCGATTTTTCTGGCTACTGATAAGCCTTCTAAGTTACTGCCCTCTTCCAAAGTTTTACCCTCTGACAAGGATAGTAAGACTATGGGCAAATATGGGAAAACGTTTATACATCTGTCACATTAGCTTTCAGGGCCATAACCTACCAGACCTATATGGTCTAGTAGTTTATGGTCCTGCCTCTTGTTTAAAAACTTGGGGGGGGAGACTCTGTGTGATAGGCCTGATTCCGATACTAAGCCTTCTGCCATTTACCTTTTGAGCTCTGCTTCTGAGGTAGCTCACCACTCTGTCAGTGCAGTTATGATGTTGCTGATACCTCTTTTATGGTGGCTGCATCAAGGTCTCTTATGAGGAGATATTTCTGGTTACAGTTACAATCTCTGAATACATTAAGACTTTTCCCTTAGACAATCAGAATCTGTTTGGCTCTGCAGAGGCTGCTGAGCTCTTCAAGACCTTGCAGGATAAGGTGAACTCCATGCAGGACCTGAAACAGTTCTTCATTTCACCTTTTTCTAAATTTCTGAGGAATTACCCATCTAAATCTTCCTTTGTGCATAGGCAGCAAAGAGAAGCCTCCTAGAAGTAAGAAGTCTTCTATGAGGGTTTATCTTGATAAGCCTTCTCAGGTTGCTAAAAGGCCAAAAGCTTTTCTTCCTGACAAATCCACTTCTATTTTACATTGAGCCAGTTCTTTGCCTTGGCCAGATTCCTCATTCTCTCAGTCTGACTCTGTCTTTTCTAGTTAGGCAACAGATCATTACAGATTCCTGGGTGCTTTCCATTATTCATAAAGTCCCTTCCTCCATTTTTGGCATTCCTCAACCTCCTCCTTGCCAGCTTTCTCACTTTTCTTAGATTCTTCAATTTGGTGCAAGGAATCAATCAACCTGTTCCTCCCTCTCAGTGGGACAAATGAATTTATTCTCAAGAAGGGGGTTCTTGGAGCCCCATTCTCTATATTTCCTTTCTAAAGACATTTCTAAAAGTTCCCTCATTCAAAACATTGTCTCTCTGATCTCCATTTATAATATTACTTCTCTAGGCCTTCCTGGTATCCCTAGATGTGAAGGACCTTACCTTCACATTCCTATTCACCCTCTTTTTAAATTTCTCTCTTTCCTCCTTACATTAACAGTTCTCTACTTTGCCTTTTGTTTTTTCTACAGCTGTGAGAGTCTTTACCAAATGCCTAGTACTGGTGGCAGCCTTCTGCAGACTTTAGGGAGTTCAATTTTTTCCTTATTTGGAAGACCTTCTGATTCAACCCCCTCTCAGCAACTTATGCTTCAGGATCTAGAATATACTATGCTTCTGCTCCACAGTGTCTGTTTTTGCCACTTCTCAGGACCAAGTTTTTCTATGTTACAAGGTTCATAACTTGCTAATATTGGCTTTTCTTCCTCCTCCCAAGGTCCTTTCTTTGACAGGCTATTCCATTCTTCCTCTTCCATATGTAACTGTAAGGGAATTTCTTTGAGCTCTGAAGCTCATGGCATTCACCATTCCTATGTTCCCCTTCACTAAACTCCACATGAGGAAGTTTCAGTGGTATCTGAAAGCTGTTTGGCTTTAAGACTGCCTCCCTCTGGATTTTCTCATCCCTATCTTGCCTTGGCTTTAACTTGAGTTCCTCTGGTGGATTCATCAGATGCCCCCAAATCATGGCCTGCCTTTCCAGGCTCCTTTCCCCACTCAGGACCTGCATATAGATGCTTTGGATTAGGGTTGGGAAGCTTCTTTCAACAACATCAGGGTTCATGGAGTTTAGTTTTCCTAGCAGCTGATGGTCCACATCAACATCAAATAGATGAGAGCTCTAATTCTGGCTCTTTATGTTTTGCCCTCCATTTATGTTGCAGGTCCTTTGAGAATTTTCACAGACAATGCCATGTGGTACATAAACAAGCAAAGAAGCACAAAATCATACCTTCTTTGCAGGCTGGCTCTTCAGGCTCTTCAGGCTTAGGATTTTGTGATTCACCATCAACTGACACTTTAGGTGGTCTACATTCTCTCAAAGCACAATCTAGTGGCAGACAATCTGAGCAGGTCCGGGGCAGATCCTTGTGAATGAATACTTCACAGACAGGTGTTTCTGGACATTGTTCACTGGTAGAGTATTCTTCAAGTAGATCATTTTGCCTCCCCTCTGAATAGGCAACTTCCCAGGTTCTGTTCAAGAGTGCCAAGTCCACTGGCTTTGAAAGTGGACACCATGCCTTCTTCCTGGCAGAGGATGTTTCTGTATGCCTATCCCCCTCTTTCTCTGTTGCCAAGAGTCCTGCATAAGATCATATGGGATGGGTCCAAAATCTTATTGGTGACTCCCTTTTGGCCTACACAGCAGTGTTACCCCTTTAATTTCATCTGGCCAGGGGAAATCATCAAAAATTACCTCACAGGATGAATCTTCTCACACAGGACAAGGGGTTTCATATTCACCCTTATTAACTCAACCTTCATTTGACTCTTTGAGTGATAGGGTTTTGATTCCTTTTAGACACCACTTTTCTGAGGATGTGCTTCAGGTTTTGCAGAAGGCCAAAAAACAAACTGATAGAAAATCCTATGTAGCTAAGTGGAAGAGAGTTTCTGTTTGATGTCACTAACATGAACTGGACTCTCTTTCTGTGGGTGTTCCTTATGTTCTTTCTTATTTATGTGAGCTGCTCAATTCTGACCTGGCCTACTAATCTGTTAAAGCTCATTTGTCAGTCATGTCTGGTTTTCTGCTATTGAATCCACCCTTTCCTCTAGATTTGAAGTCAAACAATTTTTGAAGGGCATCCTTCATATTAGGTCCTCAGTGAAGCTTGTTCCTACTTCTTGGGACCTTATTTTGTTTTTGAAATGTTGACTCAGAAATTAATTGAGTCTGCGGTATCTTTTTTGCAGCTCTGTGCTTGGAAAACAATTTTGCTGGTGACTCATACTTCTGCTAAGAGGGTTTCTGAACATTAGACACTCATTCAAGTGTCCCCTTTTCTGTTTTTTTTACAGAGATAGTGTTTCAGTTTGTACTAATACTTATTTTATGCCTAAGGTAGTTTAAGATTTGGCTTTAAATCAGAACATTCACCTTCCTTCTTTTTCCCATCTCCACAGAATGTTAGTGAGATGATTCTTCATAGCATGGATCTGCATCGACAGCTGAGATATTAGATGGAAAAGACTAAAGATATCCAGAAATGTGAGCATCTTTTTATTTCCTTCCATTCCAAGACGTTGAGTTTAGCTGTTCCTAAGCAAACCATGTCCTCTTGGATTTCTAAGGCTGTTCTTTTTGCTATTCGTTTCATGAGAAACAGCTTTCTTCTTCTGTTCATGCTCATTCTACCAGTGTGGTGGCCTCCTCTGGTGCTTTTTTCAAGGTTCTGGATATTAAATCCATTTTGAAAGCTGCTTCCTGGTTGTCTATATACATCTTTACTGAACAGTACAAGCTGAAGGTGATTGTTGGAGTCAGAGCTGGTTTTGCTAGGGCTATCTTGCTTGTTTTATTGGAGGGCTCTTCTGGGGCTTCCTCCTCCTATCCTCTGCAGTAGCTTTTGTGGTCTGCCTTTAGTAAGGACACTGACTCTCCCTTTAGTAAGGACACTGCAACAGTGATAAGGAAAGACAAAGTAGAGCTTTAAGATATTACCATAACAGTAGATTTTGTACTTCTCATTGTTGCAGTATTCTGTCCCTTCCTCCTTCCCCCTAGTGTGCTCTTTTTCTTACCCCCTGTCTGAGGGGTTCTTCTTCACTTTCTTCATGTACATGTACTTGATTTTTCTCCTTGGTTGCTATAGTTCTCCTGGAGCAATTCATTTTTGAGGATTAGGGACTCATACATCACTTATGCACCTTACACCTTGGACATAGGACATACATCTCACATATAGCACCTGGAAGAAGCTAAGGCTTGGGTATGCTGGCTGTAATTGGCAGGCTATCCCTTTACTAAGGAATATTGAAACAGTGACAAGTAGGACATCTACTGTTATAGAAAGATCTTACAGAACTGTACTGTACTGTGTTGTTGGTTTAATAAGAGCGGTTCTCTGTGGGGTGAGTACCAGTTTAATAACTTGCTGGTGGCACTATAGAGGATGTTGTGGGTAGTCTTAATGTAATTGTAGGCTAAAAAATCAGGTAGTTCCAGCCAATTAAGGGACTGAAGTGTAAGACAGTGATGTGTTTAGCTAGTCTGGTTTGCTTGCAAGGATTACAATTTTTGTCAAAAGTTTGCTGCAGTTTGACTAGCTGAGAGAAATTTAGGTTAGTCAACACTGATGAGGCATGTAGAAGACTAGGGATTAGATAGGTCTGTACTGTGGTCGTATGTTATGGCATGTTCTGATAGAAATAATTTGGCTTCATAAAGAAGTCTTATTTATAGCTGTTTTTGAACTAACTGCATATTGAATATGCCGAGTGAATCTTAATCTGGGAAAGAATTGTTATTCCTAATATTTTTGTATTTTGCACTAGATCAGTTCTACTGTTATAGACTGATAAAAATTTTAAGTTGCTTTGCTTACTGGTTTATAGGTGAAAATACAATTAGTTTAATTTTATTTGGATTTAAGAATAATTTAGATTGCTCTAACAAGAACTCACTATTTCTAAAGGAATGCTATAGGTTATCACAGAACTGTTTGACTGAGGAGGCAGCACATATTAGTCATACCTCCGAACCATACTGAATTACTTGTTTTTTACTGAGTTTTAAGGTCCAAATAATGGGGTGCCATGATTCCCAAGTGACACCCCTTAATTTCCAAATTTCCCAGCACTTTTATTTTAAATTCTGTTTCCCGGCTTTTGAGCAGACATCATTACATGCATGATGACATCAACACCGTGAAACAGCCTGCTAGAATTGAGCTGAAGGGATCAATGTGCATGCATTTCCAGCTGCTCAAAGGTTCCAATCCTTAGTGGGAATAACTGTGATGCAAGGCTGGATATATGTGCTGCTGCCTAGAGCTGCCATTATGAGAAGGAAAGGTGTATGTGCCAGTGGAGGAATGGACAAATCAGAGCTGCCTGCAAAGGTAGGAAGAGCTGCCATTTTCATATGCTGCAGCAGAGGTGTGCGATGTGAAGCTGGATATCTATGCAGCTGCCTATGGAAGAATGAGTTGCTGTTTTCATTACAAGGAAGTGTGTGTGTGTGTGATGCCCCAGGTGAATATACCTGGTGGCTAGAGGAGGTACTCAGGCTCAAACCCTGTACCTTAGGTACAGGTAACAAGAGCCTAAAGTCCCTACCCACCACCCCTTGTGAAAACTTTACAGATTTATGCCTCATATTTTTGTTCTGTTCCTCATAAAATCTGTGGTTTTCTGGATTTTTGTGGCAAATCAATGAAGGATTGAATTCACTAAATAATGACAGGCATTTGAATTTCTGACTTCATATTCTTCAGAAAATACATGTAACAGAAAACCTTTTATTCTAGCAATTTTCTAAGTTTATAAGACCAGTATTTGAAATTTGTCCCTAATTTTTGGGGCTGTATTCCACCATTATTGGCTTTGTCCAGGTTTTTTGTGCTAAGAAGTTGAGAGCTATGGCGAGAAGTGAGAACTGAATTCTGTATTCCCTTGTTATTGGCTTAGTCCAGGATTTTTGTGCTAAGAGGTTGAGAGCTATGGTGAGAAGTGAGAACTGAATTCACTAAATGATAGCCATTTAAGTGTCAGTCTTCCTATCATTCAGGAAACTGCTGATTTGACATAGTGGTATGTTGTTCTGACTGTAGTGCACAGGATCCTGGTTCAAGACTTGGCAGTAAAACACATGGTGGTAACATAACATTTTCTTCTAGCAACTTTCCAAAATTATACAAGCAATGTTTAAAATGTGTCCCTGGTTTTGGGGCTTTTATCCCTCACCTAGTAAATTTTGGCTTTTTCCAGATTACGTGTGCTGCAAAGTTGAGAGATACAGTTGAGTGTCAAGTGGATTTTACAAGGAGTTGAGAGCTTCAGGGGAAGAGAAGTTTAGTGTCGCTTATGCTAAGTCTGCTTGCATTGTTAATAGCATAACAGGTTAAATACTTGCTTTTGATGCAAAAGGCTGTGGGTTCTACTCCCACAGTATGTAGATGCATTGCTGATACTGTACTGTGTTGTTGTACTTTTAAAGGGGTGGGTGTAACAAGTCAAGGGGGTAGCTACAGATACAACAGAAGTGAGAAAATGTCATGCACAAGGGCATTTGTGCCTCAGCGGAAAGAGCAAAAAATATCATTAACCCAAATTCAGGAACAGAAAATCATAATTATGTTCTGTGCTGCATTATAAGAAAAATATTTTTAAACAAGTACAGTACATTTTCCAGCAATCAAGATAAATCGCATATTTTTCCACTGCAGACAGCGGAGAAGCAATAGTGGCCATTTAATAGCACCTGGATTACAATGATAGTTTTGATGCTTCAGGATGAATGTAGGAGAGGGTGTGTCAGTACTTGGACTAAAAATTGGAAGTCTTAAAACAGGCAGTTCGCCTAGTTTACTTTGTTGTGCATTTACAGCTATTGAGTTGGTCTGATAACACAAATCAGAGTAAGCCAAGCAAAAAACTGAAATTGAAAATATGTTCAAGAAGCTATGCAAGATGCCCATTGCTTACACTACTGTCATTCGTATATATATATATATATATATATATATATATATGTGTGTGTGTGTGTGTGTGTGTGTGTGTAAGTAGACTTTTATGATGGAAATGTTCTGAATTGGGCAGTTTTGTTATTATTGGTTCATGCATTTTGTTTCATTGCCTACTAGAAAAATGTTCAAACAATAAATTAAAAATGCGCTCTAAGTCTAACAAGTATGCTGTATTATACAAGGGATATAATTTAATAATATGTAATATATAATTTAATAAAGTCAGGAAGGTGTATTGAAGAACACATGTATGTTTCTTGTTTTGTGTGCAAGGGGTCTATGATTTGAAAACAGCCCAAAGGTAATCTTTATCCACTACTGGCCAGATGCATTTTCTTTGGATGTGGTGTGGGTTTCAGTGCTGTTTCAATGAATGTGAGTTTCAAGGGCAGAGAAGTTTTAATGCTAAAGCTGTTTTCATTGTGAGACAGTATTGCTTTATTTAGCAGATGTCTATTAGTGTTTGTGCATTGTGCTATAAAATCTTCTTCTTCTTCTTTCGGCTTTTCCCTTAGGGGTCGCCACAGTGGATCACCTGTCTGCACATGATTGGCAGTGGAGTTTTATGGTGTCGAGTTGCCAGCCCAGCGCCCAACCTTCTACAGAAGGAACACACACACACACACACACACACACACACACACACACACACACACACACACACACACACACACACTCATGCCTAAGGCCAATTTAGAGTTTCTAATCCACCTACAGCATGTCTTTGGGATGTGGGAGGAAACCGGAGCACCCGGAGGAAACCCACGCGACCACAGGGAGGACATGCAGACTCCACACAGAAGGCACTCCAGCCAAGGATCGAACCAGAGAACCTCTTGCTGTGAGGTGACAATGCTAACCACTGCACCACCGTGGCCACCCTGCATTGTGCTATAAAATGTAAAAATAAAATCCAAATAATTATTGCAGAAATAAAGCAGTATGCACATTTGTGTTTATGGTAAATGGGGTGAAATAGCCAGGTAATGGGACATTGCAGGAGGACTCGAGTGCCATATTTTGGTTGTCTGTTCTTCAGTTTGCGTTTGAAAAGTTGGTATCCCACAATTCCATTGGAGTGGGTGGGGTTACATAATTACATATGCAAATTGTATGCTAATCAGCATACAGATTTGTACCTATTTTTCATGGGCCTTGTTCAGATTTTTGATGTTTCCAAGTTGAGAGGTATGATATTATTGTCAAGTAAACTGCATGTTGAATTAGATTATCTGGGTGTGAGGCTGGTTGCACTTTATTTGTAAACATATAAAAGAGTAAAGTTCTTAATCTTGAACCCTGTGGCACACCTGATATTGTTTGCTGAGGACCTGACTGCTCACCAGCTCATTCTGCACTCAGTGTTTAGTGTTTGATAGCTAAGGTAACTTTTAAATCAACTGATCACATGGTTTGTGGGGACCAATTCCTTGAGTTTATGTAATAGTGTGGGATATGAAACTGTATCATCTGCTTTAGATAGGTTTAAAAATAGGGATGCAACCATTTCACCTTTAGTTTACTTTTCATGAACAAAGTTTATAAAAGTTAGTAATGCTGATTCTGTGCTGTGGCCTGACCTAAATCCTGGGTCGTCAAAAGTAAATCATTCTTTGTTGGGTAGTAAGTATACACATTTTTCAAGAAATTTAATTAGAGAGGACAAGATGGCTAAAGGTCCATAGTTTGATAGCTGAAGAGATTTGCCATCTTTATGTAAAGGAAAAATGTAGGATTTTTCCAAAATGTGGGGGCTAAGGTTTCTTGGACAGAACAACTAAGTATAGATACTAGGCATGCAATGACATCTGCAGTTATTTTGAGATATTCTGCTGGTAGGTTGTCAGTTGAAGGAGAAGATGGTTTAAATTTTTCAGTAGGTTTTTAATCATGCTGATAGAAGTTTTGGTAGATGAGAAGAAGGTAGTAACACTATCCACATCACTTATTCGTGTGTTGGGGCATTGGATTTATTAACAAATTTACCAGTATTTATGTAGTCAAATTAAATCTACATGTTATGTTATTGTGTGTTTCATCTGTGAAAGGACATGGTTCTGATTTTTCTACCTGGTTATAAGTTTATTGAATGCTGCTCAAAACTCATTTTGGAGTTTTAGTATGGTTTTCCTGTACAGTAGTACAGTAATTTTGATTAGCCTTAGGTTTTACAAATGTTGATGCTGCTGAGGATTGTTTAGCATTTTTTTTCTAAATGCCAGTTTTTACATGCTTTATCTTTGTCATGCATTAAGCATTTTATATCTGGTATAAGCCATGGTGTGGGATTGATCTAAATCATTTCCCATGTTGAAGTGTAAGGAAATTTAATATGGACAGGGAGGTTTTATTGAAGTAAATTACTGCATCATCTAAAAACATTTTTTAATGGTTCACAGTTGCTATGCTTAAAGATGGACAAGAATAGTTATTTATCGTGTTTGGTTGCATTTCTGATTGTTTTCATGTTTCCATAAATTCTGGTATGTTTTCATAATCATTAATGGTATCAAGAATAACTTCTGAAGAGGTAATTTTTATTGTAATCTTTTGTTAATATCCCATCAAAAGTACTTTCATTATCAGTAACATTATCTGTCCTTGTGGTCCTATTTACTAGCTGTGTCAATCCATACAGACTGATAGCAAAGTGAATAATTTAATGAATACAGATGAAACACATCAGTCCAAGGTAGTAGAATAGGGAAAAAACTGTTTTAATTTAGCGCTTTCATCAAAACAATCTTAGATTTCCTCAGAATGAAACCCATTGAACATCTCATGACATTTAAATACTAGAAAAGTCACATGACAGATAGTGAGACCATCACATGATCCAATACATTTAAAGAAACAGTGAATAAATATACAAATATTTTAAAACACAATGGTAAAAAGCACATTTGTACAAAATACATTGATAAAACAAACTTTTTTCATTATCATAAAATAGCAGCCCTCATTTGTAATAGACTGCTGATGGAAATTGAATCATTAAACCTGGAAACATTGTTGCATTGAATGTAATCTGGCAGAAAAGTTCAAGTGCCTTTAAATGAATTTTTGTCAGAAAAACTAAAGGGTGAGTTAAACCATTACTGAAGTTATTAATAGATACTGTGGCCTGACAAGAACCACCTGAAGCACCTTGCTGTTTCTGATACAAAATTACAGGAATGGAAACATGAGTCTCTGATTGCTTGGTGTGCAATGAAACAGCACCTGAAACTTTATCTATTACTGACATATCATTACCTTCAGACATCTTGTTAGGGTGTCATAGTCCATCAGAGTGAATCCCCTGCATGGAATCTGCAATAACAGAATTCTGAGGTTAGCTCTCTAACCACCATATTCAAATGACCTGGTAAAGTGTTCTGAGAAGCAGATTCCATAACTAACTGGAGTAACAAATCAATTAAACAAGTTATTTCTCCTTTGATGTTGTCCACATCCTACATTAACTTCTCAATGGCCAAGGAGTTAGGTTGTATGTAAAAGGGTGCTGTACTGCAGGCTGAAGATGCCATGATGTGAAAGCAGGACAGCAATGTAACAAAATCCAAAATTTAATAAAAATAAAAGAAATTACACAGTTAAACAGTTTGGTCCACATTAATACGAGGATGTCATCAGAACAACAGTAACAGCTATTGTAATAACAAGGGAATTAAAGATATAAACTCTTTAATTTTCAAAATCTGCCAACTCATTACACTCCCAAAATATAGGTTTCTACCTACCTTTTTCTTCTCCTTCACACCTCTAACATTTGCTCTGTATCTGAGGAAAATGTCTCCAAATTCTGCTTGGAGTATAAAAATACCCAAGAAACACTTCCAAGGAAAAATCCTAAATCTTTTGAACTTTGTTGCACACTTGGGAGCCATACAAATGTCCTCCCATTATTCCCTTGTAAATTACTTATCCAGTCTCTCTTCCCAAACTTTTTTGACAACCTCTGATTGATTCTTATAGTTATTGTGCAATATCTTACATGCCTTACTAATTATCCTTTTTTAACAGCAGTTTCTGTTCTAGATTCAACTAAAATCTCTACCAGAGCAGGGATTCCCCTATCCCTTTCTCTTTGCCTATACTCTGATATCAATTCATGGTAGGGAAGGCAGTCTCTAGCCTGCAGTCTTAATGTCTACTTGGCCTCATAATATTCTGTTACTGTTCCTATCTAGTTGTTTGCTCCCAATACCTTGGTTCCTTTGCCAATTTTCTCTGGTTTAATTCCAGCCCCTCTTGCCTATTATCTATACCCATATTTGCAATCTTCCCTAGCAGCAAAATTGCCTTTCTCCATTTTTGTGTTGGATTAGTTCTTAGAATACTTTCTGCTACTTATTTCTTGAATTCACCCTACTTCATCATCATTTCTTTCCACTTTGAATCATAATGTTCTGCTTGTATTACGTACATGAGCCTTAATCATGTAACTCTAAAATTAACCCTTCAAATCAGGTAATCCTAAACCACCTTTTTATTTTAACCATTTGGTTCATGGACAGGGCACATGTGGTTAAAGTGGGTGAATCCAGATCCAACAAGAGGCCAGTAACTAGTGGTGTGCCACAGATCTCAGTGCTGGAGCCACTCCTGTTTGGAATATACTTCACTGAAGTCAAGGCTAATGTGGAAGGCCTCTGGATAACAAAGTTTGCCAAGAATTGCAAGCTGGGAACAATCACTGAATCCCACAATGATGTAGATATGCTTTGGGAGGGTCTAGGTCAGACAAATGATTGGTGCCAGATCCATGGTCTGAAACCAAATGCGAAAAAATGCATTATCATACCCTTTGAGAAGTCAAATATCTCTGAAAATTACAATATCAATAGTATGCCCCTAAGAGTAGACCTAGAAGTAAGCGATCTAAGTACACAGATAGATAATAGCCTGGGCTTTGCCATCTATCCACAGTGGTGAGGAAGTTCCTCTATGCGACATAACTTATAAGTAAAAGTATGGCATCCAGATCCAAGGAAGTTATAGTCCCACTGTGCTCCGCTCTCATTAGACCAATAATCAAGTAAAATGCTCCATTTGGCATGTACTTGACTAGGCACTTAGAGCAGCTGGAGTGACCTCAGAGATTCCTTACAAAGAAAATACAAGGTGTAAACAATATGTCCTATGCAGATAGACTAAATGCCCTATCCTTTTACTCTATCTCTGACTGACTATTAAGGGGTGACCTATGCCTGACCTAGAAGGCACTCACAAATCCATCCCTTATGGAGCTGCCACACATCCACAAGTCAAACAGAAAGAGGGTTACCCAGTGTAGGGATCTAAACGTAGTCAGCGACTCAAACAAAGCATGCTGGACAGACACATATGTATCTCAGAGATTGCCCTTTTTTTGGAACAGGCTTCCTATTCACATTAAGCAGAGGCTTTTCCTGGCCCTGTTCATATACAGTTTGGATCAATAGATGGGGAATCACAAATTCACTCCTAGTATAGTGCCTGTGTCCCTTATGAACAGGGGCAATCTGTAAGATACTCAAGGCATAGGCACAAACCCATGCCATTCTCCTGCCCTAGGGTCATATATTGAGTAAAACTAGGTTATATTGGCTAGGTTTATAGGGACTCTTAAGCCATTAATCGAAAAAAAATGAATAAAACCACAAGCAGAAAGAAAATGTCACAAACCACAGGATGCAGGCAATAAGAGCCAAGGAATCCACACCAAAAGAGGATTTCCAGCCAAAAAATGAAGTAGCAAGTACGCCAGGAACTCCAAGAGTCACTTTTAGTATATTGCAGCAGAAACAAGTATAGATATAAGCGATTTCGTCCCAAATAATAACAGGAACTTCATCAGATATAAACAAACTACAGAAAGGCATTCTTTTAACCACTTTTTAACATGATGTCATTTCCTGATCTAGTCAAATGCATTCAATTAAGGCTTAAAGCAACACAGGAATAAATAAGAAAAGAAAAAAGACAAATGCAGCAGTAATACATAAAATTAACTGAATTACTGTAGCCACAGATGTAACCATCCCAAAATAAAACTAGACTAGAATACTGTTATGTAACAATTTAAATATATAAAGTGTATAAAATCACTATGTAAGTTACACATAAAAACTATCCTAAAAGGATATAAAATGGATACAAAATAGCCCAAAAATACATAATGAGCTTATGGATTCAACCCAATAGCAAAACAATAACTCCCAGCCATCATGACACATATAAAATTGTACAAAAATATGTGAAAATAAAATTAAAATTGTTAAAATAAAAATTCATCTGTTCAGTGCTTTAAGTTTTAATAAATAACTAATGGACAGGCTGTCATTCAAACCTGTCCAATGTAAAGCATCTAGTCGTAACTGCCAGGTTAGTTCGGCCTTCTCAAGAAGATAGGGCCATGTGCCCCCCCCCGTCATGTTTTTCTTGCACCTCTAAGAAAATAAATTTGAATTTATGATTATGAAAATCTCTAATGTACTTGGCAAAAGTGTTGACTTCACTCTGATCACTAATGTATTTCAAAATGTTCGCTAATCCTGATCTTAAGTTTACTTTTAGTTTTACCAATGTAAAAACATGGACAGTTTGAACAGATAACGCAGTAGACAACCCGCTCTGTAACACAACTGCATCTACCTGGGATTCTAACTATGACATTATTAATTCTACACATATCAGTTTCCAAAATGTGTGAACAAAATGTACAAGTTCCACACTTGAACATATGTCCATATCTGGGTTGTCTAGATGTGTGTTCAAAAATGTCCTTTAAATTATTTCCCTTTTTAAATATGCACAAAGGTTTTACACCCAGAATGTTAAAGAGGTTCCTCTCATGTTTAAGTAACATCCAATTTTTTATTGAGAATGTCCCTTATGTATTGTGCATCACATGAAAAAGGTGTAGAAAAGCTAGAGTTGTAGTTAATAACTACAAGTTCCATGGAATTACCTTTATTCCCAACCAGAATATCATTAGTTTAATAGTTCAAATTCTGAGTGGAATTATGGACATTTGTTACTGTCACCATCTCTGAAGTGACTAACGTAGTTTTGGAGGGCCTCAAATTAGATGTACCCAGAATTGGCAAAAAATGGCCCTGTATTCTTTTTGTTCTCACTTCAGACATAATATTGGTAATTAACTGCAAGGTGTACGCTCTCTTAAGGAACATTTCTTTCAGATTGTGGCACTCATTAATAAAGGCTGACCATGCAGTAATCATACGTGCTGCTCGTACAAATTGTCATTTTACCACAGCACATTTCTGTGTAAGGGGTAACAGCAATCATAATGAAGGAAACTGTTGGAATATGTTTCCTTCCTAAATATTTCAGCCACAAATCTTTCTTTTACTATATCCTTTTTTAATAACACATCTAGGTATGACATCTCTTTGTTGTTAACATTATGGGTAAACTTCAAAAAAGGGGTGGTCAAATTGATGTCATCTAAAAATTCAGAAGCTTGTTCTTTGGAGCCTTCCCACAAAATAAAGATATCATCCAAATATCTCATGTAAGTATAACAAAATGGGAAAAAAGTAGATGTCCTCAAAAATCTCTTCTCCCATTCAAGCATAACAATGTTTGTGTAGAGCCCCCCTCAAGCAGAACCCATCACAACACTTTGCAATTGTAAATAGTATTCATTGTCAAACAGAATATAATTATTCCTAAGGACCATGTCTAATAACTGTTCATAAACATTTATGCACTCCTGTGCAACCCCTTTTGAATGGAGAAAAACACAAAACCATTCAACCCCTAATGTGTGTGGATTACAGAATATAAATCAATCACACCGTTTGTAATAAATAGAAAATCTGGGTTGAAACTGATATTTATTTTACTGAGAAAATCACACGAATCAATACATAAATAAGTTTCCTCATGTAAAAAATGATTTAACTGAACATCCAGAAATTTCGCAAGGGGGTGGGTGAATGAACCCCTAGCATCCACAATTGGGCGCATGGGGGGCACGTGACTGTTTTTATGGAGCTTCTGTAGTCCAAAGATGGTTGGTATAATAGGAAATTCAACCAACAAATAATGTAATTCATAAATAGTAATGGACCCCTCAGTAAACATGTTCTGGAGGAATCCGTTAATTTTCCTGTATGAAGCATTAAGTTCATTCAAAGAACTCTTGCAATAAGTTTCAGTGTTTAAAATAGTCTTCATTTTTTAAATATAATCATCAGTTTTCATAATAACAACCCCCCGTCCGGTTTCATTATTCTAATACCATGCATTTGTTTCAACATTTCTAACTCATTTTCTTCATCCCTAGTTACATTAATAGTAAAATTCTTACTTCTGGATTTATAGCATAAATTTCTTATGTCTAATTCACAGATTCTTTCAAAAGAAGCAGGACAGGGTGAATGGGGTGGGGTGTATGAGCTGGAAATTTTAAATGGTTCACATACATGTTCCACACATTGAAACATTAAATTTAAATGTAATCTTCTAACATATAGTTTAAGATCCAATAAAGTGTTAACAACATTGGCACGATGACTGGGAATAAATGTAAAACCTTTAGCCAAAAGATCACGTTGTAACATTTAGTACTACATCAGAAAAAACTATAAACTTTAAAATCACCAGTGCTATTGAAATCAATATGCACAAGAGAAGTCAACATTGAATTCATTGTCCATAATACACTGTGGTACAACATTATCAGGCATCATTTCCTCCCCCTCCATGAGTTCTTGTACCCCCCCCATTCATTCGGCCATTGCCTCTCTGATGAGAAAATTGTTGTTGTCTCATCTGAGGGTTGTAGTTAGTACACCTTTGGTTCATAAGGTGTTCCAACCTTCTTAGCTGTGGGAATGTTCCTCCATAGATTCATGCTCAAATTCAGTGTTAATGTCATAAGATGGTACATTGTCCTGATCACGGAGCCTATTCATATGCCATTCCTGTGAGGGTGGGGGGATGGGTATGCCACATGATTTGCATACTCCTTTTCATCTCTAGCCAATTTTTTAACCTTTCTGTTCTTAATAAAAAACATTTGCTCTTCAACTGAGTGAAAAATACCATTATATTCAAATTTGTTATTTTTGAAGGCTGAGTCACTAACAATCTGTTTATCCAAGACAGACACCTCATGGCTTAGTTTGTCAATTTCTTCTTGGTTATGTTTAATAACCATGTTCATATATTCAAGTTCAAACTTGTCAAATAAACTGATAAGTTCCTTGTGAAAGTTTGAACCTGGGATGAGGCCAGTAGGGTAACGCCAGATGCATAAACCCTTTGGTACAACCTCTAGTCTTATGCATTCTTTAAAATATGCATTGTCCATTAGTAGTTTTTTTATTTTAAGCAACAAATGATCAAAAGCAGAAAGCCGGTCATTCAAAGAACTAGTATTAATGGCCGGGGTCTGTAAAAAAACAGTACTGTCTTTAAGCCAGTCGGTTAAAACAACATCATGGCCGGGGTCTATATTATATCATCGAACACTTAAAAAAGCGAACGCTGATTGATTGACCTAATTTAAGCAAAAGCTTACAATCTCGAACTGTCAGATCAGCGATTTTTTTCCCAGGGAAAAAAAATCGCTGATTCAAAACACATACACACAACACAAGCACACCAAACAAACAGAAATCCACACACATACACCTAAAATCTGATACCTAACCCTACACTAAACTATGCACACACCACTAACTACCCACTTACCTTAACCCAAACCCTAACCCTAAGGTCCGTCACTATCGCACACTCACCTCACCTGCTCCCTAACCCTAACTCACTTAAATCCGCCATAACCCTCATGTCCACTCAATCGCACACACCTAACCCGAGCCCTAAACCTAACTCACCTAAATCACCCTAACACTCACATCCACACAATCGCACACTTACCTGAATCCGACCAGTAACTTTCCACCATAACACTGAAAATACCAAAGCAACAGAAACGGACAACCGAATTCTTTCCCTAGGAAAAAATTTGAGTTTCTGCTGCTTCAATATTTTGCAGTTTTGCGAAAATAAGTTCGATCAATCAGCATTCGCTTTTTTAAGTGTTCGAGGATGTAATATAGACCCCATGGCCGGGATTCACTAATCCTCCGTGTAAGACTAACTAAGTCTTACTTGGAAACTGCAGTCTAAGAGTATGACGCCAGCACATCATGCATATTCATGAGGGCACGCTGACTCAACTCTAAGGCTAACACGGAGTGTGCACGAGTGCAGGGGGCGTGTCAGACTGCCGAGCAGTCCAACTATCCACGCCCCTGCAAGTGCCTAAACTGCAATTGTCAACTGAAATAAGTGCGTCCGCTCAAATGTCTACATACCCAACACTACACTCCCCCACATTCTAAATCCCTGTACAAGTTTAAAATGTAAAGCTTTCCTTTTTTTTATCATTCCCGATATAGCTGCCTATATTTGTGAGTGTATGCATGGATTTGCCCATTGCTTAGCTACAGTTAGCAGTGTAGACATTGAAGAGGATAATAAACTACTTATATGCAAATTACACCAAATAGCAATAGCGTAGTGGTAGAGCCGTCACACAAAGGGGAGGCATTCCCGGTTCGAGTCCCACTACTCCCCTTCCCATTTTCTGTAGGAAATCTGTGCATAAAATAATTCCTGACATTTACCTTTTAAATTTTAGTAAAATGCATTGAAATGGCCTATGTGGTAGTGAACGATATTTTATATATATATATATATATATATATATATATATATATATATATATATGAAGGTGGAATGGTCATGCATACTGATAAATGCATAAGTAACGTATCTTAAGCAATGTGACACACTACTAAGCAAAGTTTACTAGTATTAAGCACAGTTAAGTATAATTGCTCATAGCTTAGCACTGCTTTAACTAGCGCAATGGCTTTACACGGAGCTGCGCATCACGCCAACTAGCAGAAACAAAACATATTTGCGCGGAGCTGCGCATTGCGCTAACTAGCGCAACATTGGGCAACGTCGGGCAACATAGAGCAACGTCGAGCAACGTTGGGCAAAGTTGAGCAAACTCAGCTAAACATAGTCACACCTCCTAGCCGGTTTGGCCAGTAGTAAAATAAAAAGCAATGACAGGCCTTGAACCCAGGATACTGCGCACCATAAGCACAGTACTAAACCACTAAGCCATGACAGCTTTACATATGGATGCATTTCCAACACACTCATATATCAATGGAAGTTTACCCATTGCTAAGCAAGTTTGCTTTTAGCTGAGATTTTTCAAAACCGGCCAATCACAAATAAGTGCAGAAAATGAGGCATATTTAAGCTCCATAGGTGGGAATAATTGCCATAACTGGTTGTAGCTCCCATCTGCAGACAGTATGGCTGGTGTTGGAGAGGGCTCTCATTTTTGAGCGCAACGGTGGGGCATTGAGGAGTCAAAAGTAATGGTTTGGCTCCTCGTCCATCATCATGATGCAAGACTCCTGCAGGGCCAGTTTCAAGGCACTGAGTACAAAGCAGAAGCCTGGAACCATCTAGCACATGATCTCACCAGTGCCACAGGCGTCCCTCGGACTGGTGAGCAGGTCAGACACCACTACTCAGACCTGAAGAGACGAAAGGAGGACCGACTGAACCAGTGGATGCAGGAGGCCCGTGAAATGGAAAATTCCCTACTACTGAGTATGTAGCCATGGAATGAAGTATGTAAGAATTGCTATTGTAGTCTATATTATGGATAGGTATGTCTCAATATCCCTTCATTTACTTCACAGCTGCACGTGTCCGTGTTGCGAATCAACAAGCCTATGCAGATAGTCTGCTAAGGCTGCACCACCAGGCAGGTTAGTAATTATTCTGCATGTGTTGTCATATAAAAGAAGTGAGAGAGCCTGAAAAAGAGTGTTGTAACCTATTAATAAAGGTACAATAAGTCTTGAATAACTTCTCTGCATGTACTGTTATATAAAATAAGTGAGACAGTGTGAAAAGTTGTTGTAATCCATTAATAAAGGTATAATATGTCTTGAATAAAAGTCCTCTGCATGCACTGGTATATCAAATAAATGAGAGAGCCACTAGAAAAGTGTGTAATGTAATTAATAAAGGTATAATTCCTGGAGTGTGTCCGTGTCACTTTCTTCAATATGTTGTTGTACCCTTGCATTATAGAAATAGTACTGTTGTATTAAGCGCAGTCAACCCACACATGGGTAGGTCCATATAAAGTGGATGAAGGGAGTGCCAGTAGCTGTTAAGCATATATACAGTCCTCAACTGTCGGTTCATGGCAGGCATGTACAGGTTAATCTGGCACATGAGTAGCTTGTTATTGTGTTCCCCAGAAATGTCAGTGTGCTGCTAGAAATGTAGGGGGCTGTTAACATATACCTGATAATGTCACCTGAACACATCCAGATATGTAGATATATAAATATAAATGAAATATATAAATATGTAGCAGTAACATCTGCATCCTGGACAGTTTGTATGTCAGATACAGGTCAAGAACTAGCAAAACCCATTTCACAATTTAACGGACATTGCCTAGTGTAATAATACATGTAGGGGATATATAACTGCAGTCAATAGGAATGTAGTGTAAACTATAAGTATATATAAGCTGTTAATGGAGGTATCTTTTTACACCCTACTGTATGTGCATAAACAATGCAATTCCACACCTCAATGGGTATGTCTGATCTCATAACATTTGTTGGGACACATGTCCTATTGGTTTATAAATATCTGCATATACTTTGATGCATGTGCCCTGTTCACATACCACAGTCTTGGTGGCCTGTTGCCACCAATCAATCCTGCATGCTGTTGGAATATCCACTGTTGTTCTATATATGCATGTGTTATACTTGCTGTTCAACTGTTGGAACTCTGGTGTGTTGGGTTAATGGGAATACTACTGTATGCTGTTACAACTAAATTGGAATGCTGTTGACTATTACTAACCCATATTGTCATTAAATCCTCCTAAACATAGAATGTATGGGAAGGCCGGTCCCAGCGGACTCACCTGTCCCACCTCAGCTGGCGATGGCACCTGGCACCAGCAGGTCCGGTGCCCAGCCCAGGACCTCCTCCTCCATTAGTCCTGTGTCACCTTCAGGTGGAAGTGCTGCAGGGGATGGGACTCGTCCACCCCATGCAAGCGTGGCCAGAGGAGGGCCACCTATCACCCTCCGAACGGTCAGGTTTCGAAACATCCTTCCCCGCCAGTGGTGTTCACCCACCCCATGTGTCATATTCCGCCCCGTATGCATCTTGTTTGTCTTGTCTGTTTACCTCCCTAACCTACCTCCCAAAATATACCTACTTCCCCTACCCCACATTCCACTCTCACCTGAAAAAAAAATGGGCAATCTGCTCCCGCAAAAAAAATTACACCCCATACATAGCTGCCCATTTTGCACACATGTCCACTGGACACATAAACTGAAATTTAATTGGCAGTACAACATACTTCGTTGTCCTCACCCCTCTCTCAGGGGTGGAAGGTTTCAAATTTCCCTCCAAATTACTAGTATTTGCACAGCTGTTGCTGTTAAAGAAATGGACAGCTATGGACCTTCCCTACACCCGCCCTGCACATCCCTAGCTGTTTTCTCTACTGTCTTTCCCTCTTTGTGCCCCTTTTTCACCACTTTTCTATCTCCCCATTTTCTTTTCTTTCAAAGAAATGAGTGCGGGGGGTTAGCGGGAGTAAGCACAGTTAAGCAGTAGTGAGCGGATTTGAGCGAGTGTGCACTTGTGTGTGCTTAGCTAAATATTGCTAAGCGTCATGCAAACCCGCTTACAACTGCTTAAAAGTGCCTTAGTCACCCTGCATATGAGGGCCCTGTCTGTCTCGAACCCCGGATTACAGGACTGTGATAACAGAACCAGCCATTTTAGCAGTAAATAATATTACAGCAGCACTTTACAACCCCCACACAGTATCATAGCAGGACAATCCCCACCCAAATGTACAAAATACCTGTGTGTTCAAGGTCCAGCAAGGATGTAGGTAGGCATACTCAGTACTGGAATTGTCAAGTTTTCATGAGCATCCTGTGCTAATGTCAACAAAAAAAAAAAAACACAAACTGTGCAGAAGTGAGTACATTAATATCCACAGTATAGCTGTTCACAAACAGTTCATGTGCCAAATGAAAACATTTCAATAACTACATATGTATGACAGCTAATTGTATAAGTAGAAAAGAAACTACATACTCCCATGTATCTTGTGTTAGCATTTGTAGGGGTGAGTACAATTCTACACTGACAACTGTGTACTGGAAGTGGCAACATTCAGGTCTGAGTACAACATTCCAATCACTGGCTACACCCCTAGCATCAGATACAAGAAGTATACCAACCTTCTGACTTACACAACGGTGTCCACAGCAAACAAGCATGGTCCCCACTTTGGAAAGCTGAAAGGGCTATGCCTACCTGACTTAGCAATTTATAGTATTTGGTTGCTATGACAGTGAGTACTGCAAGTACCACACAGCAGGCTGCATGCAATTGACAAATGGTGGCCAACAATTGGTGCAGAGGCCATCACATGCACATGTGCAGATACCTATAAAAGCAGGCTGTACTTGCTGTCCACACATGCAATCATTTCATTGCAGGTACGGAGAGAGAGAGAGAGAGAGAGTGACACAGAGAGACACAGACCACAGCAACAGAAAAACAAAAATATATAAAAGAAAAAATATTGAAAAAAAATATATATTGAAAATAAAAAAAAATATTGAAAAAATATATATTGAAAAAAAAATTATATATTGAAAAAAAATATATATTGAAAAAAATATATTGAAAAAAAATAAGATATAAAAAAAAGTGTACAAAACACACGGAATTGACTACTACAAACACATACAAAGGAAAGGTATGTAACATATATGTATTTAATGGCATGTAGTAGATGTTTTTGAAGAGTACTCTACATAGTTTGAATCATCCATATGTGGCAGCAGTATGTATCTATGCACAGATGTCCTGCATAACTACTGCCATGGAGAAAGTGTGTAGCTGTGTGCAGTAGGATATGACTGTGACATATGTAGTTCAGCATTAAATGTCAAACATCTGATCCATGTTATCTGTGTTCTGTACAGTAGTGTGTACGTCTGTTTGGGGGAGTAGCGCATACAGTTATATAAACATGGATGTGACAGAGTAACAAATGCATGAGAATCATATTAATGTGTAGCTTAGCATTGGCAAGAGCTGTACCAGGCTAGTATGCTAATCTAGCATTTGCAGCTATATATACACCCTCTAATATTACTGTGTGCTCACATGTGACACCTGTTCATGTTGCAGCAAGGCCCAACAGGTCAGCCGTGAGGTACACGGACTTACAACAGTGTGGTCCTTGTGTATGCATGGCACGCACATACGGGGAGATCTGGCTGTGTCAGATATATTAGTATCTGTACATGTGCATT